>NC_134091.1:95851156-96158406 GCF_000715075.1 Nicotiana tabacum
CCGACTGTACGCATACCAAAAGATAAGTAACTTCAAGAGAAAGTTGAGTGACTCCAACAATTGGTGGATGGCCTACTGATGTGTCTTAAGAACTGATCTATCTCTACCTATGCAGTATGAAATGTAGAGCCCCAAAATGTACGTGAGTATGATATGTACAAAGTATGTTAGGTGGAAAGCATATGTAAAGCATACTAAAGTGTGACGGTAAGCCGGAGATGAAAGCTAACCAATAGTCTGAACTAGCAACTGATCTGGAACTGAACCAAATAAGCTGAAACTGTGCTAAAAGTCAACAACTATCTGAACTGGTACATGTCTGGTGTTATGGGCTATATCCCCCCAATCAGGTTACTATAAATCTGAGTTAGGTCATGTTTAGTCATGCAATGCGAACTGTAGCTATATATGCGTATATAACATGCCCGACTGGTGTTATGGGCTATATCCCCCCAGTAAGTAAATGTATTGTACATAGGCTCAGTTAGTATTATGGGCTACCTCCCAAACATATAATTAATAGGCCTCGCTGGCGTTATGGGCTATCTCCCCCCAACATATAATCAATATGCCTCGTTGGTGTTATGGGCTATATCCACCCAGCATAATCAATGTAAGCATGTATGAGGCATAACACATGTGGAAACATCATATGGACTCAAGAGATCATAGAGGAAACCATAAACGGAATGACAAATGTAATCTGACGCTCGTCGTCCATAAGTTGGACGGAGGAGACTATACTCATTTTAGGGAGAACCTGTGTATGTACATGAGATACCAAGGTACATTAACTCATTAGGATACATCTATTATCAAATTAGAACCAAGGAGCTCCAGATTTGTCTAACTCTTAGAATTTATAAAACTTTCGACAGAGTTTCCCCTAAAACTGGATAATCCCCAAACAAATAGCACGTACTAGAATATACACGAGAATGGATACCTGGCCAAGATGATAATATCCAACTAAAGGATATCCATTTATCTACAATAGTGTCAAACAATCGACAAAATGGAATTATGAACGTAATGTCGGATGATAGTGGCTAACTTGTGACATGAAAGTCTAAATATGATTTAGGAATAATCTAAGCATTAACACATGATAAATAAGCTTATTTATTTTTAAATGAAGCTATTAGTATCATATGGGTCTTAGGTATACATAAAAACATCAAAGGGACGAAACAAACGAAGGTCCGAATGACATAGGGCAAATGGGCAATTCGCCCTTTTTGTTTTTGTTGTGTTTTGAAGTTTCAATTTAATCTAGTTTCTTCCATAATTCATGTTTGTAATTGAATACTATACAAGGATACAATACATGCTGAAATTTCCCTTGAAAAACCCTTAAAAGATCAAGTAGAAAGGTTAGAATATAGCTAAACCAAATCATGCCGAAAACGAAACGAAAACCCTACGTACATCTTGTGTTCTTGCTTCCAAACCCTGTTACCTTTGATCCACACCCTTAATTATGCTTTTATAACTAAAATAGAGAGGTGAAAAGCTTCCTTATTTATAACTACCTTTGATGTGTTCGCCTCTTGACATGGAGTTGCGGATGACAGAATTGTTTAAATACCCTAAGGATGTATTTAGGATATCTAGAGAGACCTTTTAGGTCTTATTTGTGTTGAAATGAGCCTTATAGATGAAGGCTACAAATTTATATATCAAGATAATCCTCAACCGACCTTGTGGGTTCCAAAGGGAGCTGCTTGCGTAGTCTCGCTAAAACGCAAATATCTCTCCACTCTGATGTAGTATCCACAAACGGTTTAATGTGTTGGAAACTAGACTCGTATATCTTCAATTTTGTTGGGTATATCACCCCATAATTCAAATTACATTAACATAATATTGTAGAAACATTAGACCTAAATCTTAAGTAAAATTATGAATGAAACTTGCGACAACTTTTGTCGACTTTTGTTTCATAACTTGTTTGACTTCAAAACATAACACACGACTATAATATGACTAAACTACCTCATATCATCACCTCCTAATCATGTTAATTACCCTAGTATCACCCCAAAAGTACGGGTTATGACATTCCCAACTTGCCGACCTTCGACGAAACTTATTTTCTTAGATTCTTTTAGCTTCTAAACCTTCCAACCCTCTTGGTACTCGTAGTTCATGATCATAAATATTTGTAACCTCCAAGGTAACATAATTAACTTAATTTATGTACTTTCAAAGATGATCTCATTTCTGAGCTTACATCAATTGACTTACGACGTACACTCTTATGTACGAAAACATGGGGTGTAACAAGTTATCAACACTAGATTTGATTGTTGGGGTGAGCTTTGAGAGGCGAGGTAGAGCTGCATTCCTGACCTCATTCTTGGCATCTCTTATCTTATGTACTGTTGCTTTTAGTTTAGACTGTATTGTTATTTAGCTTTCAGACTTGTATTTTGTTATAAAGCTCATGACTCTCTATTTACCAGTTTCTGGGGGAATTTACCTTGTATTAGTAGTATTTTGTTACATGAGATTTAAGACTTATGTTATTCCTTCAAATTCCTTTATTTTGGTTCTTTATTATTATATCTAGCTTGCCTAGTATGTGTGTTAGGCTCCATCACAATGAGTTGGGATTTTGGGTCGTGAAAAGTTGGTATCAGAGCCTTAGGTTCATAGGTATTATTAGTCATGAGCAATTTTAGTAGAGTCTTGCGGATCGGTACAGAGACGTCTGTACTTATCTTTGTGAGGCTACCAAACCATTAGAAAAACTTCATTTTCTTACATTCTTGTCGTGCAGATTTGTTAACTCCGAAGTTTGAAACTTAACTATTCTATTCTCTCACAGATGGTGAGGACACATGCGAACAGATCAGGCATACGATCTCCAATACAACTAGTTAGGGCCGCAAGAGGCCGAGGCCTTGGTAGAGGCCGAGGTGTAGCCTGTACTACAACTAGAGCAGCATTTGCTGAGCCACCAGTTGCTACAGCTGAGGAGCAGGTGCCGGATATTATTGTGCCGGTGGGACCAACTCAGGCACCAAGAGTGCCCATTGTGATCCCATGCCGTCATGAGGCCTTAGCCCAAATTTTGACTATGTGAACAATCCTGGCTCAAGCAGTCTCAGTACCAGCTACACCAGCCACTTCAGAGGGCGAGGGAGGTGCCCAAACTTCTGTAGCCCGTACTCCAGAGCAGCTACCTCAAGGTCACCAGACACAAGGTGTATTGCCAATTCAGCAGGTGGTTGCCGCTAGAGCCGAGGTTGGTCCCCATATAAGTGATGATGAGCATAATAGATTGGAGTCGTTTGGGAGGCTTAAGCCTTTAAAGTTAAGTGGAGCAGAGTCAGATGATGCTTAGGATTTTAGAGACTGGTGTCAGCGGACTCTTCGCAGGACGGGTATTTTGGATACTAGTAAGGTTGCATTCACTACATTTTGGCTGACAGGGGCAGCTTACAAATGGTAGCATGCTTTGAGTTGAGCAGGCCAGCCGATGCAGTGCCACTTACATGTTACGTGTTCTCGGTTCTCCTCTTATAGTAGTTTGTCCTATAGACTAGTAGAGAAAAATTGCATAGGCAGTTTGAGCCGCTACGCTAGGAGGGTATGATAATGACTCAGTATGAGATGAGATTTGCATAGTTGGTTTGTCACGTGGTATGGTTGATTCCCACTGAGAGGGAGAATATTAGGAGGTTCATTGATAGCCTCAACTATGGTTTACGCTTTATTATGGATTGGGAGGTTGCGACGGATGCTAGATTTGAACAGGTGATCGAGATTGCTAGCGCTTAGAGCTGGTTCGCTGGAAGGAGCGTGAGGAGCAGGAGTCCAATAGGCCTCGTAGTTTAGGTCGATTCATTAGTGACTCATCTGGAGGCCAGTCCCATTACAACAAAGGTCATCTTTCTAAACATGTTCAAGCAGCTCGCCATAGTTCCTATAGTGGACGTCCAGCTCAGTCATCATTCTGTGCATTACTGGCACAGTGCTTACCATGCTTCATCTGCACTGGGTTCCACAGGCAGCTATTTAGATCATCAGGGTTAGTAGCTCTGTCAGATGAGAGTTATTTTTGAATGTGAGGACTTGAGTAATCTCAAGAGAGATTGCCCCAGACTGTTTAGTTGGGTCCTACAACAGAGTTCTCAACCTATAATTTCAGTAACATCAGCTACACCACACGTATAACCAGCTCGAGGTGGGGCATATTCGGCTCGAGGCTCCCCTAGAAGGAGAGGCAGGTCAGGAGGTGGTCAGGCTAGTTGCTACGCATTTCCTGTCATGCCAGAGGCAGTTTCTTCCGATGCCGTGATCACATGTATTATTTCAGTGTGCCACAGTTGGCTTCGGTATTATTTGACCCTAGTTCCACTTATTCATATGTGTCATCATAGTATGCTCGTTATTTGGATAGGCCCTGTGATTCTTTAGTTATGCTTGTTCATGTATCTACCTCGGTGGGTGATCTATTGTTGTGGACCATATGTATTGGTCGTGTGTGGTGACTATTGGGGGATTAGAGACGACAATTGATCTTTTACTTCTTAACATGGTCGATTTTGACGTGGTTTTAGGCATGGATTGGTTGTCACCATGTCACACTATTTTGGATTGTTACACTAAGACTGTGACGTTGGCTATGCCGGGGTTGCCTATGGTTTAGTGGAGAGATTCCTTCTATTATGTTCTCGGTAGAGTGATTACGTATTTGAAGGCCCATTGGACGGTTGGGAAAGAATTTCTGGCATATTTTGCCTTGGTGAAGGATGTTAGTACCGATGCTCCTATTGTTGAGTCTGTTTTGTTAGTGAGACTTTCTAGATGTGTTTCTTGCAGACCTGTTGGGCATGCTACCCAACAGGGATATTGACTTTGGTATTGACCTGGTGCCGGGGACTCATCCCATTTATATTTCTCTATATCGTATAGCACCAGCAGAGTTAAAGGAATTGAAGGAACAACTTTAGGAGTTACTTGATAAGGGCTTTATTAGGACCAGTGTGCCGCCTTGGGGTGCACCGATTCTATTTGTGAAGAAGAAGAATTGTATTATGCGGATGTGCATTGATTACAGGCAATTGAACAAAGTTACAATCAAGAATAAGTACCCACTACTGCACATGATGACTTATTTGACCAGCTTCAGGGTACTAGAGTGTTTTTGAAGATTGATTTGCGGTCGGGGTATCATCAGTTGAAGATTCGAGATTAAGATATTCTAAAGATGGATTTTAGGACCTGCTTCGGGCAGTACGAGTTTCCTGTGATGTCTTTTGGGCTGACCAATGCCTCAGCAGCCTTTATGCACTTGATGAATAGTGTATTCTAGCCGTATCTTGATTTATTCGTCATCATATTCATTGACGACATCTTGGTGTATTCTTGCAGTCGAGAGGATCATGAGCAGCATATGAGGATTGTAGTCCAAACATTGAGGGAGAAGAAGTTGTGTGCTAAATTCTTCAAGTGTGAGTTTTGGTTTGACCATGTAGCGTTCTTGGGGCACATGGTATCCAGTGAGGGGATCGAGGAGGATTCGAAGATGATTGAGGCAGTTCATAGTTGGCCCAGACCGTCTTCAGCTATGAAGATTCGCAGCTTGCTTGGTTTGATGGGTTATTATCGTCATTTTGTACAAGGTTTCTCATCAATTGTTACACCTTTGACAAGATTGACCCAGAAGGGTGCCCCTTCAAGGTGGTCTGAGGAGTGTGAGGAGAGTTTTTAGAAGCTCAAGACTACATTGACTATATCCCTAGTGTTAGTATTCCCTACAGGTTTGGGATCTTACATCGTTTATTGTGATGTGCCGCGTATTGGGCTTGGCTCAATGTTGATGCAGGACGGTAGGGTGATTTCCTACGCATCTCGATAGTTGAAGGTTCATGGGAAGAATTTTCTGGTGCATGACTTAGAGTTGGCAGCTATTATTCATTCATTGAATATTTGGAGGCATTATTTGTACGGTGTTCATTGTGAGGTCTATACCGACCATTGGAGTCTCCAGCACATGTTCAAGCAGAAGGATCTTAATTTGCGACAACGGAGATGGTTAGAGGTTCTTATAGACTATGATATCACTATATTATATCATGCGAGGAAGGCCAATGTGATGGGCGATACATTGAGTAGTAAGGGGGACAATATAGATGGTTTGGCATTTTTACCGGAAGCAGAGAGGCCACTAGCCATGGATGTTCAGACTGTGGCCAATCAGTTTGTGAGATTAGACATTACGGACCCCAGTCGTGTTCTTGCTTGTATTGTGGCACAGTCATTATTGTTGGAGTATCAAGGCTCGCCAGTTTCATGATCCTTACTTGTTAGTGTTGAAGGATACGGTGTGTCGGGGTGGTGCCAAGGAGGTTGTGATTGATGACGATGGTGTTATACATCATCAAGGCCGGATTTATGTTCCAAATGTTTATGGGTTAAGAGATTTGATACTTGATGAGGCTCACCGCTCGCTCTATTGCATTTACCCAGTTGTCACGAAGATGTACCATGACTTGAAACGGCACTATTGGTGGTGGAGAATGAAGAAAGACATTATTTATTATGTCTGTCGGTGTTTGAATTGTCAACAGGTGAAGTATGAGAATCAAAACCTGGGAGGGTTGATTCAGATATTGGAGATACCGGAGTGGAAATGGGAGCGTATTACCATGGATTTTGTTGTCGGGCTCCATTGGACTTTGAAGAAGCATTACGCAGTTTGGGTTATTGTGGACCGGTTGACTAAGTTAGCACACATCATTCTTGTGGTGACTTACTATTCTGCAATGCGGTTGGCTCAGATATACATTCAAGAGATTTTTCGCTTGCATGATATGCCCATTTCCATTATTTCCTACCGAGCCACGCAGTTCACATCAAAGTTTTGGAAAGTAGTGTAGAGAGAGTTAGGACACGAGTTGAGTTTGGTAAAACTTTCCATCCTCAGACGGACGGGTAATATAAGCCTTGGAGGATATGTTGCGTTCCCGTGTTAAGGATTTCGGGGGTTCATGGGATCAATTTCTTCTATTAGTAGAATTTGCCTACAACAACGTCTTTCAGTCGAGTATCCAGATGGCTCCTTATGAGGCCTTATATGAGAGGAGATGTCGTTCTCCAGTTGGTTGGTTTAAGCCTAGGAGGCTAAGTTATTGGGCACTGATTTGGTCTGTGATACCTTAGAGAAGGTAAATTTGGCGGCTCCGTTCAGCACAGTCTAGAAAGAAGAGTTATGCTAATAGGAAGCTTTGTGATGTTGCATAGATGGTGGGTGAGAAGGTTTTGCTCAAAGTTTAATCCATGAAGGGTGTGATGAGGTTTGGGAAGAAGGGAAAGTTGAGCCCTCGGTATATTGGAGAGGTGACCTACAAGCTTGCATTGCCACCTAGTCTATTAGGTGTTCACCTAGTGTTTCATTTTTCTATGCTCCGGAAGTATCATGGTGATCCATCACATATTTTGGACTTCAGCACAGTGTAGTTAGAGGGAGATTTGACTTATGATGTAGAGTCGATGGCCATTTTGGATCGACAGGTTCGAAAGTCGGGCTCAAAGAATATTACATTAGTGAAAGTTAAATAGGTAGGTTAGCCGGCCGAGGAGCCTACTTGGGAGACCGAGCGAGAGATGCAAAGCAATTATCCACACCATTTTGAGACTCCAGGTATGATTCTAGACTCGTTCGAGGATGAATATTTGTTAAGATGTGGAGAATGTAATGACCAAGCCGGTCATTTTGTGTATTGTATCCTCGTTCCCCTGTTTGTTGCTTATTATATGCTCATTTGTGGTTATGTGACTTACCAGGGTGCTTGGTTTGGGTCTAGGGATGCTCCGCAGTGAACTGGGACACTTAGTCCTAATGTTGGAAGCTTAAGTTAGAAAAGTAGACCGGAGTTATATATTTATATAGATGACTTCAATATGGAGTTTTGATGGTTCCGATAGTTTCGTATGGTGATTTTCGACTTAGACGTATGTCTGGATGTTGTTTTGGAGGCGCATAGGTTGATTTGATGATTTTTGGCGAAAGTTTGAAAGTTGAAGGTTTAGAAGGTTGAGAGGTTTAACCGAGAGTTGACTTTGTTGATAGTGGGTTCGGATTTTTGTTACAGGAGTTAGAAAGGTCTGTTGTGTCATTAGGGACTAGTGTGCAACATTTGAGGTCATTCGAAGTTGATTTAATATGGTTCAGCATTGGTTTTAGATGTTGGAAATTCATTAGTATTTAGGCTTGAATCGATGTGTGATTCATGGTTTTGATGTTGTTTTATGTGATTCGAGGCTTCGAGTAGGTTCATATTGTGTTTTCGGACTTGATATTATATTTGGATGGGGTCCTGAGGGCTTCGGGAGAGATTCAGATTGAATTCAGATTAGTATTTGGACATGAAGTGATTCTTGAAGGGGGCTGATTTCTAGTGTAACAGCATCTGCGGTGGGCTTGGCCACTGATGCGGCGCCGCAGGTGCGGCTAAAGGAGCGCATAAGTGAGAAATGCTGGGAAAGGCTGTGTCCGTAGATATGGATGAGGAGCCGCAGATGCGGCTTTTTGGTCGCAGGAGCGAAGGCTAAGGGGTTGGATAAGTTCACCAAGATCTTTCCTATTTAATTTGGTTTTACAACTTCTAAGGATCCACAGTATTACTTGGACCATTTCCACGAGGTGTTACGCAATATAGGTATTGTGGAGTCCAATGGAGTCGACTTCCGAGTGTTTCAGATGACCGGTTCTGTCAAAAGAGCCAGACCATCTGGTTCACCTCCACTTACTTGGGATTAATTTTCACAGGTATTTTTGGAGAATTTCATCCCCTTTACTCTAAGAGAGAACTAGCGTAGCCAGTTTGAGCATCTACGGTAGGGTAGCATGATTGTTACCCAGTACAGGACTAGATTTGTAGACCTATCTCGCCATGCAGCTGTTTTGATCCCTACTAATAGGGAGAGGGTAAGGAGATTTATAGACTACCTTACTTATGGTATGAGGTTGCAGATTGCCAGAGAGGCTAAAGATGATATTTCTTTCAACTGGGTGGTTGCGATTTCTAGGCGGATCGAGATGATTCGTGGTTAGGGCAGAAAGGCAGTGTCTGAGAAGAGGCCTTATCACTTTGGTGGTTTTAGCAGTGCCTCATCTGGAGGCAGTGGTTTATTTGGTAGAGCCCATCCTCCTAGGCCGATTCAGTCAGCGCTTCAGGTAGCACATGGTTCTTCGAGGAGTCATGGTTCTTATGGGTCTCGTCCTGAGCAGCCAGTATTCAGTGCACCTTTAGCTCTAATTAGTGCACCGCCACTACAGAGTTACTCCGATTAGGACAGCCACTGGGTTGCTTTGAGTGCGGCGACGCAGGTCATATCAGGAGGTACTATCCTAGATTGAGGAGTAGCAGGCCACATCATGGTTCTGGTGCCATGATTCCGGTATTCGGTTGCTATACCACCCGCTTAACCAGCTAGTGGCGGGGGTCAGGTAGCCCGAGGTGGTGGTCATGCCATTAGAGGTGGAGGCCAGCCAGTTAGAGGCCGTCCGAGAGGCGTAGGTCAGATTAGTTGGGCTCAGCCCGGTTTCTATGCATTTCCAGCTTGACTTGAGGCATAGTCATCCGATGCGGCCATCATAGGTATTGTTCTGGTTTACATAGAAATGCCTTAGTTTTATTTGATCCGGGTTCCACTTATTTGAATGTGTCATCTTATTTTTCTTCATTTCCGGACATGTCTCATGACTAATTGAGTGCTCCTATTTGTGTGTCTATGCATGTGGGAGATTTTATTGTGGTAGATCATGTCTATCGCTTATCTGTGGTCTCAATCGAGGGTTATGAGACTAGGGTAGACCTTCTGTTACTTAGTATGGTAGACTTTGATGTGATATTGGGCATGGATTGGTTGTCGCCCTATCATGCTATTATGGATTGTCACGTCAAGCCTATAATATTAGCCATGCCGAGGTTGCTTCGATTGGAGTGGAGAGGGACTCCTGGTCATTCCACCAATAGGGTCATTTCATATGTCAAGGTATGCGTATGGTCGAGAAAGGGTGTCTAGCGTATTTGGCCTATATTTGTGATTCCAGTGTGATGGTTCCTTCCATGGATTCAGTTCCGAATGTGCGTGATTTTCTGGAGGTATTTCCTACAAACTTGTTGGGCATGCCACCCAACAGAGATATTGACTTCTGCATTGACTTGGTTTCGGATACCCAGCCTATTTCTATTCCACAATATTGTATAGCTCCAATTTAGTTGAAAGAACTGAAGCAGCAATTGCAGGATTTGCTTGACAAGGGATTCATTAGACCTAGTGTTTAGCCTTAGGGTGAACCAATGTTATTTGTGAAGAAGAAAGATGGCTCTATGGGGATGTATATTGACTACAGGAAAGTCATTATCAAGAACAAGTATCATTGTCGGGGATTGATGACTTGTTTGTTCAACTTCAGGGCGCTAATGTGTTTTCTAAGATTGATTTGAGGACTGGCTATCATCAGTTGACGATTAGGGCATCGAATGTCCCTAAGACAACTTTTCGGACTAGGTATGGTTGCTACGAGTTCTTAATGATATCATTTGGCTTGACTAATGCCCCAGCAACCTTTATGAATTTGATGGTCAGATGGGTTCAAGCCCAATATGGATTCTTTTGTGATTGTCTCCACTGATGGTATCTGGGTTTACTCTCGCAGTCGAGAGGAGAATGAGCAGCATCTATGGATCGTACTTCAGACTCTGCAGGATCATCAATTATATGCCAAGTTTTCAAAATGTGAGTTCTGGTCGGACTTGATTGCCTTTTTGGGCCATGTTATATCTTTCGAGGCCATTTAGGTGGATCCTAAGAAGATTGAGGAAGTTCATAGCTGGCCTAGACCTACTTCCACTACGGAGATTCAGAGCTTCTTGGGTTTGGCAGGTTACTATCGCTGGTTCGTGGAAGGGTTTTTCACCTATCTTAGCCCCAAAGACAAAGTTGACCCGGAAGGGTTCTTTTTTAGGTGGTTCGAGGAGTGTGATTTAATATTTCCGAAGCTCAAGACTACATTGACTACAACCCCAATGTTGGGGTTGCCTACAGGTTGGGGATCTTACACTCTGTATTGTGATAAGTAGCTTATTGGGCTTGGCGCGGTATTGATGCAGGACGGTAGGGTGATTGCATCCGCATTTCGGCAGTTAAAGGTTTATGAGAATAATTACCATTTGCATGATTTAGATTTGGAAGCCATTGTTCACACGCTGATGATTTGGAGGCACTATCTATACGGCATTCCATGTGGGGTGTATACTGACCATCGGAGTCTCCAGCACCTGTTGAAGCAAAAAGATCTTAATTTGTGATAGAGGAGATGGTTAGAGATGCTAAAAGATTATGATATCATCGTATTATATCATCCGAGGAAGGCCAATGTGGTGGTCGATGCATTGAGTAGGAAGGCAGAGAGCATGGGCAGTTTGGCATATTTACCGGTAGCATATAGGCCACTAGCCATAGATGTTCAGGCTTTGGCCAATTGATTGGTGTGATTTGATGTTTAAGAGCTTAGTCGGGTTCTTGTTTGTGTTATCGCACACTCATCATTGTTGAAGTGCATTAAGGCATGCCAGTTTGATGATCCTCACTTGTTGGTGTTGAAGGATATGGTGCAGCAGGGTGGTGTCGAGGTTGTGATTGGTGATGATGGTGTTATGCGGCTTTAGGACCGAATTTATGTTCCAAATATTGATGGGTTGAGAGAGTTGATCCTTGAGGAGGCACAAAGTTTGCGTTATTCCATATACCCAGGTGTCACGAATATGTACCATGACATGAAACATCACTATTGGTGACATCGAATGAAGAAAGACATTGTTGCTTGTGTCTCTCGGTGTTTAAATTGTCAACAGGTAAAGTATAAGCATCAAAAACTCGGTAGGTTGACTCCGAGATTGGAGATACCGGAGTGGATGTGGGAGTGCATCACTGTGGATTTTATGGTAGGCTTACCACGAACCTTGAAGAAATATGACGCAGTCTGGGTTATTGTGGACCGGTTGACTAAGTCTACACACTTCATTCTGGTGGAGTCTTCCTATGCTTCATAGCGATTAGCTAAAATTTACGTCCGGGAGATTATTCGTCTGCACAGCATGCCCATTTCCATCATTTTTGACTGGGTCACGCAGTTCACATCATATTTCTAGAGATCCATGCAACGTGAATTGGGTATGTAGGTCGAGCTGAGCACAACATTTCATCCTTATACACAATCCGAGTGCACTATTTAGATCTTGGAGGACACATTATGTGCATGTGTTATGGATTTCAGAGGTTCATGGGACCAGTTTCCACCGCTCGCAGAGTTTGTCTACAACAACAGCTATCAGACGAGCATCCAGATAGCTCCGTATGAGGCCTTATATATGAGGCAATGTCGTTCGTTGATTGGTTGGTTTGAGCCCAGAGAGGCTAGATTGTTATTTAGATCTTGGAGGACATACTATGTGTGTGTGTTATGGATATCAGAGGTTCATGGGACCAGTTTCCACCGCTCGCAGAGTTTGCCTACAACAACAGCTATCAGACGAGCATCCAGATAGCTCTGTATAAGGCCATATATAGGAGGCAATGTCGTTCGTTGATTGGTTGGTTTGAGCCTGGAGAGGTTAGATTGTTGGGCACTGATTTGGTCTGTGATGCTATGGAAAAAGGTTTAGATTATTCAGGAGCGACTTCGTATAGCTCAGTCCAGGATGAAGGGTTATGCAGAACGGAAGGTTTGAGATGTGGCTTATATGTCAGGTGAGAAGGTTCTTCTCCGAGTGTTGCCTATGATGGACGTGATGTGGTTTGGAAAGAAGGTTTAGGACGTGATGTGCCTATGTGGTTTGCTTATGATGGACGTGAGTGTTACCTGAGTTTATTTGCCCGTTTGAGATCTTGCAGAGAGTTGGGGAGGTTGTTTATAGGCTTACATTGCCGCCTAGCCTAGCAGGGGTACATCCGGTATTTCATGTTTTCATGCTTCGAAAGTACCGTGAGGACAAATCACATGTTTTGGACTTCAGTACAGTGCAACTTGATGAAGGGTAATGGAGAGGTCAGCCGATCAAGAAGGGTACGTGGGAGTCCGATTTCGATATGCATGGTAGATTCCCCCAACGTTTTACTAGTCTAGGTATTTTTCTATGTCCGTTCGAGGACAAACGTTTCTTTGAGAGGTGGAGAATGTGACGACCCAATAGGTTGCTTTGAGAACTAGCCTTGATTTCTATGTTCCGAGACCTCTTATAGCGCCATTTGATGTTTCTTAATTTGCGTGCTTGGTCCGTGTCTTTTTCCCAAAAGTTTTACGTAATGTTTTGTAGAAAAAAAGTGATATTTGGCTTAAAATGACATTTGGGTTAACCACGGTCAACATTCTTGGTAAACGAACTTGGATCGGTGTTTTGGCAATTTCTATAGGTTTGTATGATTTTTTTCACTTGTACACACTTTTGGTTGGGGTCCGGGGTGGCCCGAGCGCATTTCGGCGCGTTATGTGAAAAATTGTGAGAATGAGTATTGAAGTTGAAAATCATGAGTTTTAATGATCAATTCTTGTTATTTGTTGTTATTTTGAAGATTTGTGATAGCAAGCAAGTTTGAAAGATGTTATTACAGTTGTGTGCATGTTTGGTTTGGAGCACGAGGGGCTCGGGTGAGTTTTGGATGTGTTACAGAAAAGTTTGATTGATTTTTGAATTGCTGGTGCATTCCAGTTCTGGTGTTCAGTCACAGATCACGCATTTACGAGGTGTGGCTCACATTTGCATGCCTCGCTTTTGCAGTCAAGGGATCGCATTTGCGAACATGGGTTAGGGGTGGGTCTTCTATTTTGGGAACAGTAAGTCGCATTTGTGAAGGTCGCCGTGTTTGCATTGGCGACAAGGGCATCACATTTGCGATGAAGTGTATCGGGGCAGTTTCGCATTTACGAAGCTAGGCTCACATCTGCGATGCGTGGGTATTTTGCATTTGCGATATATTGCTCATGTTTGCGATCACCAGCCATCTGATGCACTAATTGCATTTGTGATCAGTGTGTCGCATATGCGGAGTTCGCATTTGCGAACAAGTGTTTCAAATACGATACCTGCAGCTGGTTAAAAGAGGGGGAAAACAAGACATGGCTCACTTTATACCATTTCTCAACCCAAAACACTCTAGTGGCAATTTTTGAAGAATTGTTTCTTCCCAAATTCATTGGTAAGCAACTTTAATTCACGCTTTATCAAATCCCCATTACTTTTCATGAGTTTTTAACATCAAATATAGGATTTCGATGGTAGAAATTAGGGATTTTGGGTAGAATTTAGGAATTTTATAAAATTGAGATTCAGACCTCAAATAGAGGTCGGCTTTCAAAATAAATCACATAACCGGAATCAGGGATGAATGGGTAATCGGGTTTTGGTCCGGATCTCAAATTTTAACCATGCGAGCACGTGGTTGACTTTTTCTATTTCATGAAATATTGAACCTTTTTCATTCGTGGGTGGTTTCTAAAGCTTATTTTGAATTGTTTGAACAATATATGGCTAGACTTGGTTGGTTTGGAGGCTTTTTCGAAATGGCAAGTTTTGGTTGATTGTTAAGTTGGTTGCACAAGGAGGTAAGGGTCATTGCTTCATGTTTTACATGCCTTTACTGTCTTTTTATTTCTTGTTGCACTTTATCATATTATTCCGATTTCTACGAGTTCTTTAGCTATTCTTCTATTTATGACTTATAGATAAATGAATTCGAGGTATTGGTTAACCTATGTTGTGCTAGTAGTTCCTAGATATTTCGTACGCGTTATTTCCCTATTTGGGTTGAGATTCCGTTATTGATTGTGTTAAGTTGTTTATGTTTAAGAGTTGATATTGGGAATAGGTTGTGTGCCGCAATAGTATTGAAATGAATTGATATTTTGATTGGGTTGCACGCCGCAACAGATAATGATATGATATGATAATTGGATCAGGTTGCATGCCGCAACAGATATTGTGAGAAATATTGGGATCGGATTGCACGCCCCAAATTATATTGTGATAATTGTTGGGATTGGGTTGCGCGCCGTAATAGATTATGATGCATTGTAGTTGTTTATAATTGTGGAGCTTTATATCTGTTCCGTGATTTGAGGTTATGAGATGATGTTATTCTGGGGACCTCTGTTAGTTGACTTTCGGGTCCATTTTTATGAGTTTACAGCTTTAGCTATATTTTTGTTCTCTATTATTGTCATTATTCGTACAGGTTTATAGTGAGTGCCCTATCATAGCCTCGTCACTACTTCGTCGAGGTTAGGCTCGATACTTACAGAGTAGATGGGGTCGATTGTACTCATACTGCACTTCTACACTTATTGTGCAAATACCAGTGTTGGTCCTAGTAGCGCATCAAGGAGTTTGCCGAGATCGACTTGCTCAGGAGACTTTAGGTAGAGTTGCTGGTGTTCGCAATCCTTGAAATCCCCTTCCATTCTATCTTTACTGTTTCTTTTGTTACAAACAATTGAATTTTATTCAGACCATTTATGTAGTATTCTAGTTTCTCATGTACTGGTGACACCAGATTTCTGGGATTAGACTAGACCGTGTTATATTATGGATTTATCTTTTGTATTTCAGTTTTGCCAATCGTTAATAATTGTTATTACTCTGTTTTAAATTGTTAAAGTGGTTAATTGATTATCTAACATTGGCTTTCCTAGCAAGTATATGTTAAGCGCCATCACGGCCCCGAGGTTGCGATTCCGGGTCGCCACAATTTATGAATTTTATCATATAATCCATGAGATTTGAAGAGAAATTTTAGGAATTTTTTACTATGTTTTGAAAAATAAAAATTTGATATTGAAGAGTGGATGGACTCGAATTTGAAAACCAAACACATATATGGACTCGTGGGATTAAGAGTAGTCAAGATCTACCCTTCCAATGTAGATCTGCAGTCTCATAAAGGACTACATAACACTTCTGTGATCCACAAAATGGACCGCATAATGGCCCTCCGGAACTGGGCATTTTTGTGCAGGTCTACGGTCCACAGACCAATTCTACTATCGCATAAAGGACCACAGAACCTCCTTCCGAAATTTCTCATGCTGGCTTCTGTGACGGATGCGCGGCATGCTAAAACGGTTATGGGTTGCATAATGTGCCACATTGCTCAGGTATTGCTTCACTCTGTGGCCTATCTGCGGCCCACAAAGTAGTTATGCGGTCGTATAGTGGACCGCAGAAACGCCATTGTCTGCAAAAATGATTCCTTCAACTCCCCAACGTATTGTTCAACCCAAAAAGTCTCTAACGCAACGAGCTTGCGAGCCACTATGAATTTCTACAACCCTCGATCACATTACTCTACCTCGGTGCCACGAAACCCTGAGTTTTAGGTTAACTTTTACGGGGCCTTACATTTACCTAGTCTTAGAGACTAAGTGCCATAAGGCTCCTTAAGATGGGATTTTAGATTGTGACAATTTGGTATCAGAGCTCTAGGATCATAGGTTCTACGAGCCATAAGAAAGTTTAGTAGAGTATTGCGGATCGATACAGAGATATTTGTACTTATCTTCGAGAGGCTACGAAACTAATAGGAAATTTTACCTGTACAATACCTTCTACCCGAACTCACTCATGAATAAAGAGGATATCTATTTCATTAATTAGACAACGAGGAGGATCATGTGAACAACACCAATTCTTTATCATTAGTTACATCATTTATAAGTTTCAAAATACATACACTTTCATAGTTTGAAGTGGAACAAGTGATACAAATACAACATTACTAGTTCGACCTTCCTAGCACCAATATACAACCCACACTATGTCCATGAAGCCTCTAATGGATACAAAAGAGTACTATGATATTGTCGGCAACAAGGCCCCAGCTATACCTCAAAACATACTACACATGGGACAAAAGATACACGACACCGAAATGAAGTAGGGATCACCAAGTCTGCTGGGAAGAGGGTGTACCTCTATCACTTATCAACATTGCCTGCTGTGGAACCACCTGCATCCATTAAAGATTCAGCGACCCAGGCAAAAAGGGGCGTTAGTACATATGGAATAGTACTAGTATGTATGACTAAACACTTTCTCATTAGAACAAGTAATAATACAAGGAAGAACAGTCATAAAATCAATGAAAGCCTCAAACATTACTAAAACATCGAGTTGGGAGCAAGAGTAGTTTTCAAGTAAATTTCATTATTTTAGGTTGGGAGATCTTAGCACCAATATACCACCGTGATATTACCACGGAGTCCGATCACTACCAGATCATCTAGGGTGTCTCACCCAAATACATCAACCACAATCACAATCACTATCACGATTTCAATAATTATCTCCATCACAATTTCAAGCACAATCACCATCATGTGTACGGCATGTCATCCGATCACGACCCCACCGGCTAGGCCATCTCACCACAATACCATGTGGATCGACATAAGCTTTTTCTAGCAATCATCTCTTCCCAGTAAAGGGGAATATTCTCATCAAGTCAATCTCATCCAAAATGAGGGGAATAATCACAATGCACTCCTACACCGGCATATGTAGTTTCGAGGTTAGGCTATTTCAGCGTACCTTTCCTCAGTGACTAATGATACTCCTAAAATGTTTATTATTTAGAGGATTTACAACTCATTTCAGCATCTTTTACGCGTTTCTCAATTTCATTGGAACTAGTGGACCAAATGTAATTTCATTCTTGTCACGTTGGCCGTATTTCATATTGCATGCTCACCTCTTTCACTTTCAATCATCATAACGGATCATCAACAATAAAGCATGTCTAATCAAGACTTTGAGTACACATGTGAGCAAATAAGAGTCCTAAGCACATTGAGCTATCTACGCAATTTGGAATAATAGCTTTCATTTGAAACACGACTTGATGTCATAACATTTAGATACACAGCTCATACTTTGAACACATTCTCAAATAGTAACATAACATGACAAGAGCTTTTGGAATACATATTGGACATATATCTTTTGACACAAATCTTTCTCGGAATAGTCAAGTTATAATGAACAACTCGAGACATACAAGGACATCATGGGATTCAATTCCAAGAGAGAAGTTTAGCCAGCATACCTCGCATTGAGCTTCCTTAAATTACTACAATGTTTCAGAAATTTTAGGAACTTCGATCTACTTAGAAACATAACAAAATTGAATACAAATTAGGAAGGAGTTCATGGTTCCAGCTCATTTGAGCATTTTATCAAACACTAGGTGGACATTATGATTTCAAGGTCCTCCTACGGTGGATTGCTTCATCCCACTAACCAAAGTCTACCCAATTGAGCTCGACAATCTTCCCACAAAATTTGATAGTACATGAATGCATAATGAACAACTCCCACACCCAAGAATTGCTTTTCTCATTACCTATTTTCAGTTAAATCCCGAAATGGAAGGCTAGGGTGTAGAAGTTTACCTCTAGGACGAAGATCTAGTGAGTTTTCCTTGTGAATTCTCCAACTTCTGAGAATGAATTGATGAACAATAAGCTTAGGAACTTCCCCTCTCACACTATGGCACTTCCTCTCTCTAGAAATGTTAGACTTTCTCTTCACAAATGATCCCTAACGACTATATATAGAAATAGGTCGGGTTATGAAATTAGAAAAAATGAAGTCCCGGTGCAGATCACTGGTCATATAAAGGACCGCATAATACTTCTGTGATTCGCAAAATGGACCGTATAATGGCCCTCCGGAACTGGGCATTTCTATGCAGGTCTTCGATCCATAGACCAATTCAGCGGTCGCATAAAGGACCGCAGAACCTCCTTCCAAAATTTCTCATGATGTCTTCTGCGATGGATGTGCGGCCCGCGAAATCGTTATGCGGTCGCATAATGGGCCGCATAATGGTTATCAAAATTTGATCAGGTTCTTCTTCACTCTGCGGCCAATCTGCGGCCCACAAAGTAGTTCTACAGTCGCATAGTGGACAGAAGAAATGCCATGGTCAACAAAAATGATTCCTTCAACTCCCCAACATATTGTTCAACCCAAAAAGTCGGTACCGCGACGAGCTTACGAGCTGCGATGAATTTCTACAACCCTCGATCACATTACTCTACCTCGGCGCCACGAAACCTCGGGTTTTAGGTGATATCTTACATGGCCTTACATCCTTCCCCGCTTAAGATCATTCGTCCTTGAATGAGGGTCAAAATCTGCCATTAGCATCCAATGTGATTCAGCTATTACTTAACACACAAATACTTCCAAATATTCGGCAAACTCCCTAACAACATATACATAATCCAACGATGTAATATAACATGAAAACAACACCAACCGTGGTTTCATGTGCAATATATTACCAAAACAAGGAACACCCTTAACATTAACTATACAAGTGTAACATAGTTCATAGAAGTTAAACTCTTAGCATTTTCATAGAACACCACTTCATAAATACATAGTTATTCAAACAAATGAGGGTACTTCTTCTTCAATTCTTCCACGGCCTGCCAGGTGGCCTCTTCGACCTGTTGGTTTCGCCATAGTACTTTCACAGAGGAAATTTCTTTGTTTCTTAGTTTTCGGACTTGCCTATCAAGAATGGCAACTAGAATCTCTTCATAAGTTAGTTCTTCATTAAGTTGTACAGTCTCAACCGGAACAATAAGTGACGGATCTCTAACCACCTTCTTCAACATGGATACGTGAAACACCGGGGGCACTAAAGATATCTTTGAAGGTAGTCCAAGCTTGTAAGCCACCCGACCAATCCTCTGAATGATCATGTACGGTCTGACATACCTCAGACTCAATTTCCCTTTATTACCAAATCGCACTATACCCTTCATGGAGGAAACCTTCAAGAATACCCAATCATCCTCTTTGAACTCCAAATCCCTGTGATGCACATCCGAATAGGACTTCTGACGACTCAGAGGGGTTTTTAACCGTTCCGTAATGATCTTAACCTCCTCCATATCCTGATGCATGAGGTCTGGCCCTATCAACTCTGCTTCTCCAAACTCGACCCATCTAATAGGAGATCTACATCTCCTACTATATAAAGCCTCGAACGGTGCCATCTGAATGCTAGCATGATAACTATTGTTGTAGGAAAACTCTATGAGCGGCAAATGGTCATCCCAACTAGCCTTGAAGTCAAGAACATAAGAGCGCAACATATCTTCGAGCGTCTGAATAGTCCAATCTGCCTGCCCGTCGGTTTGTGGATGGAAGGGTGTACTAATATTTACCTGAGCACCCAAAACTTGCTGAAATTTCTTCCAAAACTTAACCATGAATTGTACCCCTCGATTTGAGATAATAGAAATTAAAGTAACATGCAACCTGACTATTTCCTTGATATACAACTAAGCATACTGTTCTACCGCGTCGGTAGCCATAACAGGTAAGAAGTGAGCTGATTTAGTGAGTTAATCCACGATCACCCAAATCGAGTCGAACTTGCGAGATGTGCGAGGTAGTCCTACCACAAAGTCCATATTGATCATTTCCTACGTCCACACCGGAATTTTTATGTTTTGTGCCAACCCACAGGGCCTTTGGTGTTCGGCCTTCACTTGCTGACAATTTGAACATCTTGCTACAAAGTCCACTACATTCCTCTTCATATCATTCCACGAGTAGAATTCCTTAAGATCATGATACATCTTTGGAGAGCCTGGGTGCACCAGAAGTGTGAGTCTCGGTCATGATTCATTCCCCAAGACCGTCTACATTTGGAACACATAATCTTCCTTGGTACCTTAGTATACCATTATCCATGCCAAGAGAAACATTCGTGGTCTTATGTTTATGAATACCCTCCTTCAATTGTACCAACAGTGGATCGTTGTATTGCTTCTCCTTGATTTCCACAACAAGCAATGATTCAGCCTTATTTTGCACAAACACTGCTCCTTCACTAGAATCTATAAGATGAACTCCCAAACTAGCCAACCAATGAACCTCATTGGCCAACGGCCTTTGATATTCCTCCAAGTGAGCCAAACTACCCATAGATTTATGGCTAAGAGCATCTGCCACAACATTAGCCTTCCCTGGTTGATATAGGATATCGATGGCGTACTCCTTTAGTAACTCAAGCCATCTTCTCTGCCTCAAATTCAATTTATTCGGTTTGAAAATATATTGAAGGCTCTTATGGTACATGAATTTATCCACATGTACCCCATACAAATAATGACGCCAAATCTTCAATGCAAATACCACAGTTGCAAGCCCTAAGTCATGTGTTGGATAGTTTTTTTCATAATTATTGAGTTGCTTAGAAGCATAAGATATCACCTTGCTATGTTGCATTAATACACACCCAAGTCCGATTCTTGAAGCATCACAATATACCACAAACCCATATGTACCCTCTGGTAGAGTTAACATCGGTGTCGTAGTGAATCTTGATTTCAACTCTTGGAATCTCCTTTCACAAGCATTTGACCATTGGAACTTAACCGCCTTCTGCGTTAATTTAGTCAACGGAGAGGCAAGAGTAGAGAAAACCTCCACAAATTTCCTGTAATATCAAGCTAAGCCCAAGAAACTGCGAATCTCAGTTGGGGTTGTAGTTCTAAGCCAATTCTTCACCGCTGCAATCTTCTGAGGGTCAACCTTAATTCCTTCTCTAGAGACAACATGACCCAAGAATGTGACAGATTCAAGCAAAAATTCATATTTTGAAAAATTTGCATACAACCGGTGTTGATATAGAGTCTGCAGAACCGCCCTGAGATGATCGGCATGGTCCTCTCGACTTCGTGAATATACCAGAATATCGTCAATGAACACTATCACAAAGGAGTCAAGAAAAGGCTTGAAGACTAGATTCATGTGATTCATGAAAGCTGCCGGAGCATTTGTTAGCCCAAAAGACATTACCAGGAATTAAAAGTTCCCATACCGGGTCCTGAAAGCTATTTTCGAAATATCCTACTCCATGATCTTCTATTGGTGATACCCGTATCTTAAATCCATTTTGGAGAAGTACTTAGCACCCTGCAATTGGTCAAACATGTCATCTATACTTGGCAGTGGGTACTTATTCTTGATCCTGACCTTATTGAACTGTCGATAGTCGATACACATTCCTAGTGACCCATCCTTCTTCCTTACAAAGAGGACCGGAGAGCCACAAGGCGACACACTCGGCCAGATGAAACCCTTCTCTAACAAATCCTTCAATTGTTCCTTTAGCTCCTTCAAATGTGCTGGTGCCATTTTGTAAGGTGGAATGAGTATAGGATGTTTGCCTAGCATCACATCAATCCCAAAATTAATCTCCATGTCTGGTGGAATCCCAAGGAGCTCATCCGGAAAGACCTGCGGAAATTTATTCACAACTGGTACAAACTCAAGTGTTCATGCCTCGACGTCGGTGTTTGTAACCCGGACCAAATTGTAAATACACCCCTTGTTGATCATCTTCGTGGTCTTAAGGTAAGAAATAATCCTACCTTCGACACAACATCATCCCCCCCCTACATTCAATAACAGGCTCATTTGGAAATTCAAACCTAACAGTTCTTGTTCGACAATCAAGCTTAGCAAAACATGAATAAAGCCAATCCATCCCCATGATTACATCAAAATCAACCATCCCTAATTGACCGAGATCGGCCATGATGTCCCGACCACGCACCATAACAATACAATCCCTATAAACCCCCACTTCCACAATGTACTCACCAACCGGACTAGATACAGAGAACGGCTCATGAAGTTGTTCTGATTCTATCTCAAATTCCATTTAAAAATAAAGGAGTGACATAGGACCAAGTGGAATCGGGATCAATAAGAGCATATACATCATGAGATTGGACAGTCAGTATACTTGTGATAACATCTGGAGAAGCCTCTGCACTCTGCCGACCACTCAGAGCATAGAAACGGTTTGGTCCTCCCGAACTCCGTGCACCACCCCTAGCTACACAACGCCCGGCGAGTGCTGGAGTGCCTCGAGCTGGAGGAGGTGATGTGGATGTAGTAGCTGTAGAATTGGCTGGTTGTGTCGTACCCCTGTCACACTCTGGCGAGACGAACGGCAATCTCTCTGGATGTGACCCCTCAATCCGCATCCATAGCATATAGGTAGGTCTGTGTAGTAGACTCATAAGTGCATCTTCCCGCACCTAGGGCCTGGGGGCCTCCTCTACTGCTAGAATCTCCCACCAGGCCGACCCTGCTGGTAGGATCCCCTGTTGCCCTGGCCGGGCCTAAACCGACTCCACTGCTATTGACTGGTCCCTAACGGCAGTGCACTGACTGATGATATAGCTACAGACTGGGATGGCCCTAATAACCCTCCCTTGAAGGCTAACCTAACACCACCACCACCAAAAAAACCACCAAAGTTGCCCGCGGACAGGGCCTTATATCTACACTCTCGCTCCATTCTATTCTTCAATTTACGATTCTCTGTAGCTTGAGCAAATGCCACCATCTTCCCATAGTTCATATCATAATTCAACGCAGTTGTAGCGACTTCATTAATAACCAAGGGGCTAAGGCCCTTTACAAACCGGCGCACTCTAAGCCTCCATAGTGGGCAACATGTACATAGCATACTTGGACAGGTGCGCAAATCTCATATGGTACTCCCACACACTCAGGCTACCTTGTTTTAAGCTCTCAAACTCAGCGACAGGCTGCCTTAGTCTCAGCAGACAAGAAATGATTGATGAAAGCATCGGCGAGCTCATTCAACCTCGCCGGAGGGCTCCCCTCCTCACGTGACTCCTCCCACAGTTCAAACCAAGAATATGCCACCTCTTTCAGGCGGTAGGAAGCAAACTCCATTGCTTCCGTTTCAATAGCACGCATAACTCGAAGAGTCTTGTGCATCTCATCTCATCTCATCTTGTGTATCTCATCAATGAAATCATGTTGTAAAACTATTAAAATAATAACTCAACTTTATAAAAATATAAAAATGCTATTTTGGCATAAATAATATAGTAAATGCAATTATTTATAGAATATAGGTCATTTTTGTAAAATTATGTAAATAGCTCAAACAAATACAAATGTAATTATATGAAATGAAACAAAATATTATGAAATATATATATATGTGGATGAAAGAATAGTAATTTGGATGATTAATTCATCATAAAATAATTTAAGGTATAATTAATAAATTTTTATATAATTTAAATGCAAGAAAATTAATTTTAAAGCCCTAAAAATCATGAAAATATTATAAAAATATCTTTATAAATCTTGTAAATTGAGTAATGATGCAGAATGACATTTTGAGAATATATATACTATTTGAATAAATATGAGGGCAAAGTTAGATATCAACAGCTGCCCTTCTTTACCCGGGAATGATGAAAGAGATGTCGGGTAAAGAAAATGATGACATATTTTGGCCGAATTGAGTGGGGAATGATGTGATTTGGAAAAAATGGGGGTCGAACCCTGGTTCCTGAGTTGCCTACATATCCCTTGTGTTACGAAAATCAGGTTATGTGTAGTTCTGGATCCAACAGCGAACAAAACCGATGGAGTTGTTACAAGAATGGTCGTGTGTTTTGTAAAGATTCGTTTGGGTAGGATAGTGTTGTAAGTAGCAGACAATTTTAGGTGGATTCATGAATTTGAAATGAACGTTAAAGATGTATTACATGGCAGATATCTGAACGGTCATGGAGTAAAGGGTAGTCAATTACTGGAAGTCAGTTATATTTCGAGGTGGTCAAAGGATGTGAACGTTGTGAACAGAAACTGGAGCGAAGATTGCTCCCATTTGTAGAACAGTTATCTCCCGAATTACCTGCAAAACGTAAAACACAATGCATGCGAACATATATGGGTAAATTGCGACAATTTAAACATGATGCAAATTCCCTTTGGACCATGAAGGTTATCTTTGGACGATGAGGATGATGTCTTTAGACCATGACGTCCTGGTCCATGAAGCATATGATAAGGGATTTGCAGGCCATGAAATGGTGTCCTCGGGCATGAGGATGATGCATCTGGACTATGACGCCTTTGAATAAATGTGCAGTTTTGAGAGATCCTCAGGCCATGGAATGGTGTCTCCTGACTATGAGGATTGTGCCTTCGGACTATGACGCCTTCGGACGAAAATGGCGATATTTAATCCTACGAAATGCAAAGATTTGATGCTTAGTTGTATGCGAGGACGATACAAGACAAGTCTTAGTCTTATATGAGATGAGGGCAGTGCTTAGCCCTATGCGGATAAAGGGGGGTAGTGTTTAGCCTTATGTAGTGTAGTGGAGACGGTGTTTAGTCTCATGTAAGGAAATGAGATAATGCTTAGTCTTTGACAAGGAAAGTCAATGCTTAGCCTCATAACAATGCTTAGTCTCATGCAAAGGAGGGGAGACAGTGCTTAGTCTCATGCAAAGAAAATGCAGTGCTTAGCCTTATGTAGTTACGGAGGCAATGCTTAGCCTCATGCAAGAAATGGAGACAATACTTAGTATTTTGCAAAGAAAGGCAGTGCTTAGCCTTATGCAATTACAGAGGCAATGCTTAGCCTCATACAAGAAATGGAGACAATGCTTATTCTCATGCAAAGAAAGGCAGTGCTTAGCCTTTTGCAGTGTAGAGGAGGCATTGTTTAGTCTCATGTAAGGAAAGGAGACAATGCTTAGTCTTTGACAAGGAAAGGAAATGCTTAGCCTCATGCAAGGAATAGAGATAATGCTTAGTCTCATGCAAAGGAAGGGAGACAGTGCTTAGTCTCATACAAAGAAAAGGCAGTGCTTAGCCTTATGCAATTACCGAGGCAATGCTTAGCCTCATGTTAGAAGTGGAGACAATGCTTAGTCTAATGCAAAGAAAGGCAGTTCTTAGCCTTATGCAATTACGGAGGCAATGCTTAGCCTCATACATGAAATGGTGACAGTGCTTAGTCTCATGCAAAGAAAGGCAATGCTTAGCCTTATACAATGAAAGGCAGTGCTTAGCCTTATGTAATTACGGAGGCAATGCTTAGCCTCATGCAAGAAATAGAGACAATGCTTAGACTCATGCAAAGAAAGGCAGTGCTTAGCAAGAGGCAATGCTTAGCCTCGTGCAAGAAATGGAGACAATGCTTAGTCTCATGCAAAGAAAGGCAATGCTTAGCCTTATGCAATTACGGAGGCAATGCTTAATCTCATGCAGGAAATGGAGACAGTGCTTAGTCTCGTGCAAAGAAAGGCAATGCTTAGCCTTATGCAAGAAAAGCAAAGGATAGTTGTGAGAGAGTGAATTATTTCTTAGCTCGATGTGTTTGCGTTTGGTAACTTTGTCGTTATGAAGATAGTGATTTTGCTGCGTGTATCTATTTGCTAATATTCCTGTTGTGTTTATTGTGCCTGCATCCAAAGAAAAATTGTGAGTTTGGGAGGGAACGGTTGATTCTTGCTCTTGATTCCTTGCTTTTCCTTTACTCTTGTCTTGAGGTCCTGTTTGAATTACCCTGGGTAACATCTGGCTGCCATAGAAACAAAGTTTTCGAAAGCATGTATGCACTTGAAAATATTATTTGCAAAAGTATAGTTGTTTTGAAATATATAATAATGCATGAGATCAAATAATTTATATGAACCGGTGACTGTAACACATTTAAAGACATTGCAACCTCTTTTATTTATAATTTTGAGGTGCATACTTCCGGAAACACATTCCTTGGTTGTTTTATACGTGATGAAGTTAGACAAACTCGAAATCCTGCACCAGTTTCTGATAATGGAAGAAATGAAGATTTTATTAGGAGATGACCGAACCCACAGGGCTGCCTACGTATCCTTTCTTAAACGGGAATCAGATCAAACGTAGTTTAGTTACATCAAATCAAAAATGCAAACAATCTTAAATATAGTATCTCGTGACCTCATCTGAATTGATAGGTTTCGGCCAAATCTCTCTATCCATTTCTGCAAGTATAAGTGCTCCTCCTGTTAGTACTCGATGAACCATGTAGGGACCTTGCCAATTGGGTGAAAACTTCCCCTTGGCTTCATCCTGATGCGGGAAGATCCGCTTTAGCACCAATTGCCCCAGTGTGAATTGCCTTGGCCTGACACTTTTGTTGAAAGCTCTTGCCCTTCTGTTCTGGTATACTTGGCCATGACATACTGCATTCATTCTTTTCCTATCAATGAGAGCTAGTTGTTCATAGCGGCTTCGTATCCATTCTGCATCGCTGAGCTCAGTTTCTTGTATAATTCTTAGAGAAGGGATTTCTACTTCGGCAGGAATAACAACTTCAATACCATAAACCAATAGGTAGGGAGTTGCCCCAGTTGATGTGCGAACTGTGGTACAATATTCAAGCAAAGCAAATGGCAGCTTCTCGTGCCATTGTTTATAATTATCCACCATTTTCCTCAATATCTTCTTGATGTTCTTGTTGGCGGCTTCTATGGCTCCGTTCATTTGTGGCCTATATTTTGTGGAATTTCAATGCTTGATCTTGAATGTTTCACATGTGCCTTTCATTAAATCGATGTTTAAATTGGAGGCGTTTTCGGTAATGATTGACTCTGGTACTCTGAATCGACAAACAATGCGGTCCCGAACAAAATCCGCTACAACCTTCTTAGTTACTGCTTTATAAGACGCAACTTCAACCCATTTTGTGAAGTAATCTATGGCCACCAGAATGAACCTATGCCTATTTGAAGTAGCGGGCTCGATTGGGCCGATGACATCCATACCCCAAGCGGAGAAAGGCCAGGGTAAACTTGTTGCATTGAGTTCATTTGGTGGTACTCATATCATGTCAGCATGTATCTGGTATTGGTAACACTTTTGAACGTACTTGATGTAGTCTGTTTCCATAGTCATCCAGAAATACCCTACTCTTAGTATCTTCTTGGCTAAGATGAAACCATTCAAGTGCGGTCCGCAAGTTCCAACATGTATTTCCTCGAGCAATCTGGATGCCTCCTTAGCATCGACACACCGTAGTAACCCCAGGTCAGGAGTCCTTCTATATAGAATTCTCCCACTTTGAAAGAAATGGTTGGCTAATCTTCGAAGTATGCACTTCTGAGTATGGGAAGAAGTCTTTGGGTGTTCTCCTTTTTCCATGTATTTCTTGATGTCGTGGAACCATGGATTTTTGTCAATCTCTTATTCAACATGAGCACAATAAGTGGGTTGCTTTTGAATCCTTATTGGGATAGGATTGATAAAATTGTTGTCTGGGTCCTGTATCATGGAAGATAAAGTATCTAACGCATCTGCAAACCTATTCTGAATCCTCAGAACATGTTTGAATTGTATCTTTGTGAACCTCTTAATCAGCTCTTGTACGCAGTGCAAATATGGCAATATTTTGGTTTTCTTCGTAGCCATTCCCCTAGAACCTAATGCACTAAAAGATCTTAATCTCCGATTACCAGCAGCTCCTGGACATTTATGTCAATGGCCAACCTTATCCCCAAAATGCAAGCCTCATATTCTACCAAATTATTGGTGCACAGAAACCTAAGTTTTGCGGATACCGGATAGTGTTGGCCAGTTTCTGATACTAAGACAGCCCTGATACCCACTCCTTTGAAGTTTGCTGTTCCGTCGAAGAACATTCTCCAACCATCATATGCCTTGGTGATATCTTCTCCTACAAATGACACTTCCTCATTGGGAAAATACGTTTTCAATGGTTCGTATTCTCCGTCTACAAAATTTTCTGCCAGATGATCTTCCAATGCTTTCCCATTGACTGCCTTCTGAGTTATATAGACGATGTCAAATTTTCTCAACAATATTTTCCATTTTGCTAACTTGCCCGTAGGCATGGGTTTCTGGAAGATGTAGTTTAGTGGATCCATACTTGATATGAGATATGTAGTGTATGCACATAAATAATTCCTCAACTTCTGAGCTATCAACGTCAAAGCACAGCAAGTGCGTTCCAGCAAAGAATACCAGGCTTCGTAAGGCATGAATTTATTGCTCAGATAATATATCGCCTGCTCTTTTCTTCCAGTTTCATCATGTTTTCCCAAAACATAACCAAAAGCTCCCTCCAATATGGACAAATAAAGCAGCAGAGGCATTCCTGGTTCTAGTGAGACCATAATATGTGGTTTAGATAAATACTCCTTGATTTTGTCGAAGACTTTCTGGCATTCTTCAGTACAACTTGTTGCAGCATCTTTCCTCAGCATCCTAAAGATTGGCTCATATATCACAGTTGATTGTGCTATGAAATGGCTGATGTAATTGAGATGCCCTATGTCACGCCCCGACCTGGAAGCGAGACTGGCACCCGGTGCCTCAACTAACCTAGTGTATCAAATTGAGACTAAGGGACTCTAAACACATAATGTCATACTTTGGCCCTGGGGCCACCTTGCAAGACAATTTGCGAAGCAAAATATAAAATTGAATGGAAACTAGTGCTAACTAAACATCAATATAAAGCTAGGCTGAAAAGGCCGTCATAGCTACTACAGCTGACAAACCACCAAATTATACATACCAGGCCTACAAACCCAACATACTGCACTAACCAACAGGATATGTCTACAAGCCTCTACTGATAGATGTACTATGATCGGAACAGGGCCCCGACCTACCCATAACATATATACAGATATACATAAGATGTACACAACACTCTAGACCTGGCAACTCCGAAAGGCGTGGAGCTTACCGATCAGGCTGAACTCGGGAAACACTTACTGAGGAGATCTACTCGTCTGTCTATCTGAACCTGCATGCATGAAATGCAGCGTCCCCGGAAAAGGGACGTCAGTACGAAATAATGTACCGAGTATGTAAGGCAATAACATAACTGAAAATCGAAACTGAACTGATAATATAATAACTGGAAGTAACTGGGAGTCAAAGATGATCTGGAGATATACTTACCTGCTGATACTGACTCAACTCCTTCAATATAGTAAGTAAAATAATTGTACGGCCTTATAAGGCTCGGTATATATAACTGCTCTGCCATAGTAGGCTCGCTCATAGGCGCTCGGCCATACTAGGCTATGTATCTCGACCATGCTGGGCTCGCTCATAGGCGCTCGGCCACAGTAGGCTCGGTATATAACTTTCCATCTGATCATAGGTTGCCCAATAGGGGCCTGCCCATCGATTATAGCTCGATGGTAATGAAAATACTGTAATATTGTATATATAGGCTTGCTGCTCTCTTGACTGGAAGAAGACAATACTATATTGAATATAGAATCTCGATAAGGAATAATATTGTAACTTATGAGACTAGAATAGTGTGAATAAATTCATGAATATGAACTTCTCTTTTGTCTCATTACTAACACATGTAGCTACGAGATCATGCCAAAATGAAGGAAGGCTTAGCCTTAACATACCTTATCACAATCTTTGTAATAACCAAGTTGAACTCACCTCTTCGCACCTTAATCTACAAGAATGATAATAATACTATCGTTAAGTTACGAAAGGTACAACTATCACACAACGAACGACAAACTTATTTTGTATTAAAACGGGCAGCATCTCCCCTATAATCCTTACTTCCTCCAAATTCAAGATAACACCAACAATACAAGAACAGAACAATAACAACATATATACATCATTTTCCAGCCCTATATACACCATCAAATACTACAAAACAGCCCAACACACCCCAATCTCTTCATACACATAACGAGCACCGTAGTAGTGTCAAACGACCCAGAAATGTTATGACGAATGACCAGCCAATCACCCTACATTTATATGGTGTTTATAAACCCCCTTCCTCCTCCAAAACTCCGCAAAACAGTAGTAAAACACGCAGCCCAACAGCAACACAAAACAGTCCAAAAAACAGTCCGCTATAAGTGAATAACTCGAACTCACGGCTTCCGATCACCGTCCCGTGAGTTCTTACAAGTATAGAACGACTTACAATGAATTTTCAGAAGAAAAACTGGATGAAAGAGAGCAGTAAACTCACCTTATTTGTTGGATAACTCAGCTCCTATCTTGGTTCTTCAAACTCTAGGTTTTACCTCCGAGAGAAAATCAATTAGGGTTTGTGGGAAATTTTTGGGAGGATTCTTTGCAGAGCTTATGTCTGGTTATTATGCTCTATTTTAAGTCTAATATATGAAGAAAATAGGCCCTTAAAAGGCCTCTTTGGACGACCCGAAATGGCCCATTTGTTTGGGCTCTCATTTAAGCAAGTAGGTGACACACCTACTTGTCACCTAGCAGCTTGCGCAGTATCGCACAAATGCCCATATCTTTCTACTCTAATGTCGTATTGACAAACGGTTTAATGCATTAGAAAATAGACTCATAGATCTTTAATTTGATGGGTGGAACACCCCATAACTCTAAGTATATTGGGAGAAAATCGCAGTTACATTTGACCCAAAGTTTTAGTAAAACTTATGAATGTAACTTGTGATGACTTTCATCGACTTTTGTTCCACAACTCTCTTGACTTCAAAACATAACACACGGATGTCATACGACTAATATAAATCATAACATATTCTCCTTATCATGTTAAGCACCCTTGTCTCACTCCAAAGGTATATGTTATAACATTCCCAACTTGTCGACTTTCGACGAAACATTATTTTCTTCAATTGCTTTATCTTCTGAACCGTCCAACCCTCTTTGTACTTGTTGTTCATGATCTTCAATATTTGTAACCTCAGAGGTAACATGATTAAATTAATTTATATACTTTTAAATATTATCTCATTTTTGGTCCTACATTAGTTTGCTTACGATGCATTTTTATGTACGAAAATATAGGGTGTAACATCATTCCCCCCTTGGAAACATTCGTCCTCGAATGTTTACTCTTAGAGACTTTGGAAACTTTTGCCAGAGTATCCTTCGTACACTAGGTTAAAACCAACCTGTACGTAGCCAGAAAACATACTATGCATGCCACACATGGCCAATGTTTATAAATAGCAACACTTTGCCTCACCAACCGTAAATCATAAATACTAAAAGTGAAAAATAAAAGCTTACCTGCTGACCTGCTAGCCTGAATAGAGCTGTGTTGTAGCATCCCATCTCGAGCCATATCTTCAGTTTGAAATAGGTGGGGGTATTTAGACTTCATTTCTTCCTCCGATTCCCACGTCATCTCTTCTACATTCTTGCTCGTCCATAAAACCTTTACGGAAGCTACCTCCTTATTTTGTAGATTGCGGATTTGTCGGTCTAGGATGGCAACTGGAATTTCCTCGTATGACAAGTCCTCTGCAATCTATACATCATCCGTGGGCACCACTCGGGTAAGATCGCCAATGCACTTCCGTAGCATAGATACGTGAAAAACCGGATGGACAGACTCCAATTCTGAGGGCAACTCTAACTCATAAGCTACTTGGCCCACTCTCCGAATGATCCTATAAGGCCCAATATACCGTGGGCTAAGCTTGCCTTTCTTGCCAAACCTCATCACGCCCTTCATAGGTGACACCTTTAAGAATACCCAGTCATTAATCCTGAACTCTAAGTCTCGTCGCCGCACGTTAGAATATGACTTCTGACGACTCTGAGCTGTCAACAGTCGCTCCCGGATAAGCTTTACTTTCTCTATGGCCTGTTGAACCAGGTCTGGCCCATATAACCCAGATTCCCCAACATCAAACCACCCTATAGGAGATCTGCACTTACGCCCATACAAAGCCTCGTACGGAGCCATCTGAATACTGGAGTGGTAACTGTTATTATATGCAAACTCGACAAGAGGTAGATGTTCATCCCAACTTCTTTTAAAATCCAACACACATACTCGTAACATATCCTCGAGTGTCTGAATTGTGCGCTCGGCTTGTCCATCAGTCTGTGGATGAAAAGCTGTGCTGAGATTCACCTGAGTCCCTAGACCTCTCTGAAATGACCTCCAAAAATGTGTTGTAAACTGAGCCCCACGGTCAGATATAATAGAAACTGGTACTCCGTGTAGCCGCACTATCTCCTTAATATATAACTTTGCATAATCTTCTGCTGTATATGTAGATCTGACTGGTAGGAAGTGAGCTGATTTCGTGAGCCTATCGACTATCACCCATATGGAATCGAACTTACGATTAGAACGAGGTAAACCCGTGATAAAGTCCATGTTTATCGCCTCCCATTTCCATGTCGGGATCTCTATAGTCTGCATTAGCCCTCCAGGCTTCTGGTGCTCTATCTTCACTTGCTGGCAACTAGTACATTGGGCGACAAACTCAGCAATGTTCTTCTTCATATCATTCCACCAGTACACATCCTTAATGTCATGATACATCTTCATCGACCCAGGATGGATGGAATACCATGAATAATGTGCCTCTGACATAATCCTGTCTCGTAGCCCTGCTACATCTGGAACACACAAACGGCCCCTATATCTGAGAACCCCATCTCCCTTTAGCTCTAACAGTGGCTTCTTCTGCTGCGGAACTCGCTCTCTCAGCTCGACCAACTCTGGGTCCTCGTACTGCCTTTCCTTGACTTTCGCTATGAGGGATGATTTTGTATTGTTTTGGAGTACAACTCCACCATCCTCAGAATCTACTAACCGAACCCCCAACGAAGACAATTGATGAATCTCTCTAGCTAATTGTCTTTTCTTGGGCTCTACGTGTGCTAAGCTACCCATAGATCGGCGACTTAAGGCATCTGCTACAACATTAGCTTTCCCTGGATGGTAAAGAATGTTAACATCGTAATCTTTCAATAACTCAAGTCATCGCCTCTGTCGCAAATTCAACTCTTTCTGCTTGAAGATATATTGTAGGCTTTTATGATCAGTAAATACATCAACATGAACACCATATAAATAATGCCGCCATGTCTTAAGTGCATGGACAACCGCAGCTAACTCGAGATCGTGGGTCGGATAATTCCTCTCGTGCTTCCTCAACTGCCTTGAAGCATACGCAATTACCTTCCCATGTTGCATCAGGACACATCCTAACCTGACACCTGATGCATCACAATACACGGCATAACCCTCTAGACCCTCTGGAAGTGTTAGAATTGGAGCTGAGGTAACTTGTTCTTAAGCTCTTGGAAACTCTGCTCGCAAGCCTCTGTCCATTGAAACTTAGTTTCTTTCTGTGTCATATTCGTCAATGGTGCCAAAAGGGAAGAGAAACCCTCTACGAACCTCCGATAGTATCCTGCTAAGCCTAGAAAGCTACGAACCTCTGTCGGAGTGGTAGGTCTAGGCAAAGATTTCACGGCCTCAATCTTCTGAGTGTCCACCTTTATCCCTTCATCTGATACAATATGCCCCAAGAATGCTACAGACTTCAACCAGAACTCACATTTAGAAAACTTAGCATACAACTTACGATCACGGAGGGTTTGGAGTACCGCTCGCAGGTTGTCCGCATGCTCATCCTCTGAACGGGAATAAACCAAAATATCATCAATAAATACTATCACGAACAGATCTAAAAATGGTCGAAATAGGCTATTCATCAAGTCCATAAATACAGCAGGTGCATTAGTCAACCTGAAGGACATGACAAGGAACTCGAAGTGGCCATATCGGGTCCTGAAGGCTGTCTTCGGAATATCTTTTTCCCGAACTCTGACTTGGTGGTACCCCGACCTCAAATCTATCTTTGAAAAGCATCTAGCCCCCTGCAACTGATCAAACAAGTCATCGATCCTTGGAAGTGGATACTTATTCTTAATAGTTACCTTGTTCAGCTGCCTATAATCGATACACATCCTCAGCGAGCCGTCTTTCTTCCGCACAAATAGTACTGGTGCACCCCAAGGTGAGGTACTGGGCCTGATGTAACCTTTCTCCAACAAATCTTTTAACTGCTCCTTCAACTCCTTCAATTCGCCAGGTGCCATTCTATACGGAGGGACGGATATTGGTTGAGTTCCTGGAAGCAAATCGATGCTAAAATCAATCTCTCGCTCTGGAGGAATACCTGGAAACTCATCTGGAAACACATCTGCATACTCTTTGACTACAGGAATAGACTGAAGTGTAGGTACCTCAGCATCTGCATCTCTAACTCGCACAATATGATAAATGCACCCTTTTGCGATCATTTTCCTCGCCTTCAGATAGGAAATAAACCTACCTCTGGGCGTTGGTGTATTACCTACCCATTCAAGGACTGGCTCACCTGGAAAATGAAATCTGGCTGCCTTTGCTCGGCAATCAACTGTGGCATAGCAAGCTGCCAACCAGTCCATGCCCATGATAGCATCAAAATCCATCATCTCTAGCTCAACTAGGTCAGCTGAGGTCTGACGACTACAAATTATCACCGTACAACCTCGGTAAACCCGTCTAGAAATAATCGATTCTCCGACCAGTGTAGATACCGCAAAAGGATCACTTAGTATTTCAGGCACTATACCAAACTTCCTCGCGACAAATGGGGTAATATATGATAAAGTAGATCCTGGGTCTATCAAAGCATAAGCATCGTGAGAGCAAATGGTTAATATACCTGTCACAACGTCTGGTGAAGACTCCTGGTCCTGTCGACCCGCTAAAGCATAGATACGGTTCTGATTACCACTTGAACTGGAACCTCTACCTCTGCCCCGACCTCTACCAGCCGAAGACTGAGACTCGCGCCCTGAAGGATGCACGGACATAGATGATCCTGTTGCTGAACTCGCTGGTTGTGCCATTCCCCCCAAATCTCTATTTGGGCAATCCCGCATCATATGCCCTGGACGCCCACATGTATAACAAGCATCAGAACCTGCTCGGCATTGGCCCAAGTGTCCTCTACCACAGATGTCACACCGTGGAGGAAATGACCATGTCTGCGCAGATCCTCGCTGTCGCTGCAAACCCGACGCCCATGAGCTCTCACCTGGTCCTGACTGAGTATAGCGGTCATACCTGTAACCCTGTAACTGAGGTGGCGGAGGCCTAGGTGGCCGTCCGAAGTACTGGGTCCTATAACTACCCTGATATTTCTCCTGAGACCTGGGAAATCTCATCCTCTTACGTTGCCCTTGCTCAGCCCTCTCTGTACCCTGCTGCCGACGCCTACCCCTTTCTATATTCTGGGCGAATGCCTGAATCCGGGAGATATCCATACTATCCTGCAATGCAGCGGTGGCACATGCCTCGGTTAACTCTGGGGCTAACCCTGCTATAAACCTGTGAATCCTGTCCTGCATAGTAGCAACTATGGATGGTGCATATCTGGCCAATGAGTCAAAACAGAGACTATACTCTCAAACACTCATATTACCCTGCTTGAGGGCTAGAAACTGATCGACTCGAGCCTGTCGGATCTCCCGTGGTAAGTACTGGTCAAGGAAGGCATCTGAAAAATTCTCCCAAATAGCTGGAGGTGCATCACGTCCCCTGGACCTCTCCCATCCCTCATACCAAAGGATGGCTATATCTCGGAGTCGAAAAGCTGCTAGCTCAATTGCCTCTTTCTCCGTGGCATGTATAACACGAAAGATCCTGTGAAGCTGATCTATGAAATCTTGCGGGTCCTCCTCTGATCTGTCCCCGTGAACTCTGGGGGACTCAAAGCAATAAACTCTCGGACCCTTGAACTCCCAGACCCCTCAGAAGTTCCTGCACTAGCTGATGCCCTAGCCTGTTGCTGGGCAGCTACCAACTGTGTCAACAAATGCACCGCACTCCTTGAGTCCTGATCTGATGGAAGTGGAGGGGGAACTGGATGTGCGGTTTCCCTAGGAATCTCCGTACTTAGTGGAGGAGCCGGTAATGGCTGAGTAGGGGTCTCACCTTGAGCCTCAGACTGGGCCCCATCTACTGGGGGTACCCTGCTGGTCCCCTCACCTACTGCTGTATCTCTCCTCTGGCTAGCCGTAGTCTTCCTAGTCACCGTCATCTGTGCATGCAAACACCAACACATAAGTTTAATTCAAATTTCCTATAACTCAGTTCTGTAGCACGATTTAGATTTCAAAGAAGGGTAACCAACTCCTAAATGCCCTGTAGTGCCCTGCTTATATAATGTGGTGCACAACACATCTATAAACAAGACCCTACTAGACACGGCTTGTAGACTCCCTAGGACAGAACTGCTCTGATACCAAGTTTGTCATGCCCCGAACCTAGGAGCGAGACAAGCACCTTGTGCCTCACCTAACCTAGTGTACCAAATTGAGACTAAGGGACTCTGAACACATAATGTCATACTTTGGCCCTGGGGCCACCTTGCAAGAAAATTTGCGAAGCAAAATATAAAATTGAATGGAAACTAGCGCTAACTAAACATCAATATAAAGCTAGGCTGAAAAGGCCGTCATAGCTACTATAGCTGACAAACCACCAAATTATACATACCAGGCCTACAAACCCAACATACTGCACTAACCAACAGGATATGTCTACAAGCCTCTACTGATAGATGTACTATGATCGGAACAGGGCCCCGACCTACCCATAACATATATACAGATATACATAAGATGTACACAACACTCTAGACCTGGCAACTCCGAAAGGCGTGGAGCTTACCGATCAGGCTGAACTCGGGAAACACCTACTGAGGAGATCTACTCGTCTGTCTATCTGAACCTGCATGCATGAAATGCAGCGTCCCCGGAAAAGGGACGTCAGTACGAAATAATGTACCGAGTATGTAAGGCAATAACATAACTGAAAATCGAAACTGAACTGATAATATAATAACTGGAAGTAACTGGGAGTCAAAGATGATCTGGAGATATACTTACCTGCTGATACTAACTCAACTCCTTCAATATAGTAAGTAAAATAATTGTACGGCCTTATAAGGCTCGGTATATATAACTGCTCTGCCATAGTAGGCTCGCTCATAGGCGCTCGGCCATACTAGGCTATGTATCTCGACCATGCTGGGCTCGCTCATAGGCGCTCGGCCACAGTAGGCTCGGTATTTAACTTTCCATCTGATCAGAGGTTGCCCAATAGGGGCCTGCCCATCGATTATAGCTCGATGGTAATGAAAATACTGTAATACTGTATATATAGGCTTGCTGCTCTCTTGACTAGAAGAAGACAATACTATATTGAATATAGAATCTCGATAAGGAATAATATTGTAACTTATGAGACTAGAATAGTGTGAATAAATTCATGAATATGAACTTCTCTTTTTGTCTCATTACTAACACATATAGCTACGAGATCATGCCAAAATGAAGGAAGGATTAGCCTTAACATACCTTATCACAATCTTTGTAATAACCAAGTTGAACTCACCTCTTCGCACCTTAATCTACAAGAATGATAATAATACTATCGTTAAGTTACGAAAGGTACAACTATCACACAACGAACGACAAACTTATTTTGTATTAAAACGGGCAGCATCTCCCCTATAATCCTTACTTCCTCCAAATTCAAGATAACACCAACAATACAAGAACAGAACAATAACAACATATATACATCATTTTCCAGCCCTATATACACCATCAAATACTACAAAACAGCCCAACACACCCCAATCTCTTCATACACAAAACGACCACCGTAGTAGTGTCAAACGACCCGGAAATGTTATGACGAATGACCAGCCAATCACCCTACATTTATATGGTGTTTATAAACCCCTTCCTCCTCCAAAACTCCACAAAATATTAGTAAAACACGCAGCCCAACAGCAACACAAAACAGTCCACAAAACAGTCCGCTACAAGTGAATAACTCGAACTCACGGCTTTCGATCACCGTCCCGTGAGTTCTTGCAAGTATAGAACGACTTACCATGAATTTTCAGAAGAAAAACTGGATGAAAGAGAGCAGTAAACTCACCTTATTTGTTGGATAACTCAGCTCCTATCTTGGTTCTTCAAACTCTAGGTTTTACCTCAAGAGAAAATCAATTAGGGTTTGTGGGAAATTTTTGGGAGGATTCTTTGCAGAGCTTATGTCTGGTTATTATGCTCTATTTTAAGTCTAATATATGAAGAAAATAGGCCCTTAAAAGGCCTCTTTGGACGACCCAAAATGGCCCATTTCTTTGGGCTCTCATTTAAGCAAGTAGGTGACACACCTACTTGTCACCTAGCAGCTTGTGCAGTATCGCACAAATGCCCATATCTTTCTACTCCAATGTTGTATTGACAAACGGTTTAATGCGTTAGAAAATAGACTCATAGATCTTTAATTTGATGGGTGGAACACCCCATAACTCTAAGTATACTGGGAGAAAATTGCAGTTACATTTGACCCAAAGTTTCAGTAAAACTTATGAATGTAACTTGTGATGACTTTCATCGACTTTTGTTCCACAACTCTCTTGACTTCAAAACATAACACACGGATGTCATACGACTAATATAAATCATAACATAATCTCCTTATCATGTTAAGCACCCTAGTCTCACCCCAAATGTATATGTTATAACATTCCCAACTTGTCGACTTTCGACGAAACATTATTTTCTTCAATTGCTTTATCTTCTGAACCGTCCAACCCTCTTTGTACTTGTTGTTCATGATCTTCAATATTTGTAATCTCAGAGGTAACATGATTAAATTAATTTATATACTTTTAAATATTATCTCATTTTTGGTCCTACATTAGTTTGCTTACGATGCATTTTTATGTACGAAAATATAGGGTGTAACACCCTAAAAAGCTCAACACATCTTTATTATTCTTCGAAGGTGGTAGGTCTTGGATAGCTTTGACCTTTGATGGGTCCAACTCAATCCCTCGGCGACTGACGATGAATCCTAACAATTTTCCCGCATGGACTCCGAAGGCACATTTGCAGGATTCAACTTCAAATTGTATTTTTGAAGCAGTCGAAAAACTTTTTCAAGTCTATTACATGATCTGAATTCCTTTTAGATTTGATGATAACGTCATTAACGTACACCTTTGTTTCTTTATCTATCATGTCATGGAAGATGATTGTAATGGCTCTCATATAGGTGGCCTCAGCGTTCTTCAGACCAAATGATATCATTTTATAATAGTATATCCTGCATGGTGTAATGAAGGTTGTCTTTTCGGCATCCTCTTCGTCCATCTAGATCTGATGGTATCCTACGAAGAAATCCACAAAGGATTGGAGCTCATGCATGGAACAATTGTCAATCGGTATGTGTATGTTGGGTAGTGGGAAATCATCTTTGGGGCTTGCTCTGTTCAGATCTCGATAGTCACACATACTCTAACTTTCCCATCTTTCTTTGGAACTGGCACAATGTTGGCCAACCAAGTCGGATATTCGACCACTCGGAGAACCTTGGCTTTGAGTTTCTTGGTGACCTCTTCTTTTATCTTCAAACTCATATCCGGCTTGAACTTTTCGAGATTCTGCTTTACCGATGGACACATGGGATTAGTGGGTAGCTTGTGAGCCACTATAGATGTGCTCAAACCAGTCATATTGTCATAGGACCATGCACGAATATCTTAATATTCTTTTAGGAATCTGATGTACTCTTCCTTCTCTAATGGTGCTAGATGAATGCTTATACGTGTTTCCTTGACCGTTTCGGAATCCCCTAAGTTAACGGTTTCAGTTTACTCCAAATTAGACTTTGGTTTATTTTCAAAGCTTTCCACTTCTCTGATGATTTCCTCAGGTATTATATCATCTTCCAGATCCTTTGAATCACTATCCATATGTCACGTTGTCTCATTACATATCACAGTCGTAGGTTCATCGGGATAAGTAACAATAATGCTGAAAAAGAAAATATAAAGAATAATAAATACGAAAAGCAGTAATGCATTAATAAAATCTTAAAACGTCAACAAGTATGGATCGATGACTCGAGCAATTATTTCAAAAACAAATACTAAAAAATGTCTCAAATACTCAAAATTTAAAGTAATTCATGCTAATTTGCCAGGCTACCCAGGAACTCGACGGGCCCGGGATAGTGCAGCAGTCCAGTTCTTGAGAACAATTCCTTTCTCAATGGTATGAATATTAAGGTCTTCCTCCTCCTCCTCCTCAACTATTTCACTGCAGTCCATATCCTCTTCGTCTAGAAACAACTTCCTCATGCCCGCTAAAACTTCATCTTCTTCGGATCCCCACATCATGTCAGCTTGATGGAATGTCTGCTACAAAGGTCGTACCGGTTGTTCCAGTGGATAATAAGGACCACGCCATGGTGGTGACAAATCCTGGTACTACTGCCATGTGTATTCATATCCGAGTCCAAAAGTCGTGACATGACTCTATGGTTGTACGTATTTGATGATCCCTTGGAGATTGTTTCTAAGACCCTTGCCGGTTTCATACCCTGTCCATAGCATTATGCTTTCTATTTTGTTGCTCCATCATCAGTCGTTTTCAATTGCGTTAACTCGCTCAATGCGATGGTATGTTTCTCCACCCAGCATCTTTCTACTTTCGATAACTGGAACAGTCTGATTGGTGTAGATGGGGTTACTTCCATCTCCATGAATGATCACCTCTTGATGATTCCACTCATATTTCATGTCCTGATGTAGGGTTGAAGCCACTGCACCAGCAGCATGTATCCACGGTCATCCCAATAATAGGTTGTAAGTAGCAAATATATCCAGCACCTGAAACGTAACATCAAACCAAGTCCGGTCCATCTGTAGACTAAGGTTGATCTTTCCAATGGTAGGTCTCTAAGATCCATCAAATGCTTTCATATTCATGCTTCTCATCCGTATCTCGTGTAGGCCTTTATCTAATCTCTTCATAGTAGTCAGTGGGCATATGTTGAAACTTGAACCCCCATCTATCAGGACCCTAGCGATGAACTTATCCTCAAATCGCACTATGTTGTGTAGTGCCCTGTTGTGATTCAATCCTTCTGGTGGTAATTCATCTTCATGAAAGCTGATTTTGTGACTCTCCAATACATGTCCGACCATATTATCCATATCCCCACTAGTGATGTTGGTAGGTACATAAGCTTCACTTAACACCTTCATCAAATCATACTTGTGTGTGGCTGAGTTTTGCAGCAGTGACAATATGGATATCTGAGAGGGAGTTTTGTTCATGTGGTCAACAACAGAGTACTCTCTTACTTGCAACTTCCTCCAAAGATCATCATTGCCAATCTTGACCATAGGCGGCTTAGATACGGCTTCCTTGCTTGTTCCTCCCCGGTTCTCATGGGTGTAAACTCGGCCAGTTCTAGTCATACCTTGTGTTGCCCCTGTTTCCTCTATTTTTGCTTTTCCTTTTCTCCTTGCTTCTGCAATATAGTCCCATGGGATGGCATCAGACTGGTAGGATGGCGTGGGAACTACCATCACGGTGAAGGGTATAGATACATCAACTTCAAATGGCACCTAGGTGTGGACCACAACCGGCGCGAGGGTGACTGGAGATGTTTTAGGAGCATCTCCCTCTTGAATGAGTCCTATTGACCCCTTCGAGTCCCATTCTTAATCAGTCACTATCACATTCACTCCCTCGCCTCTATGATCTGGGGGAGGATTATTACGAACATTTGGTGCAGGTTCTTTTGCCTGTATGACCTTAGTGTCGATCAATGTCTGAATTTTATCTTTCAATGTGCGGAACTCATCAATGGTATGACCCTTCATGCCTGAATGATAGGCACATGTCTTGTTGGGTTTGATCCACTGAGAAGAATTATCCATAGCAACGGCAGGAATGGGAGTGACGTAACCAGCAGCCTTCAGCCTCTCATACAATTGGTCTATGGGTTCGGCAATGTGTATTGTCTATGTGGTCTTCGGTCAAAATTTGGTCATGGTTTTTGGTAGTTTTGGCGGGCGGGTGGTGGAGAATGGTAATATGTGGGTTGAGTATTATAGGCATGATAAGTGGTAGCAAGTTATTGGTATCTAGGGGGTGAGGGTTGGTATGTGGGTGGAGGTGTTTGGTATGTGAGAGGAGACTTGGGACCCTGGGCAACCATTACGACACCTACTTCTTATTTTTCTAAATACCTCCCGATTGCAAAGCTTTGTTCGTGGCCTATAGCACCACGAAGTTGGTTACCATCCCACTCTTAATCCCTTCTTCTATTCTTTCTCCTAGCTTGATGATGTCGGAGAATTTGTGATTTTCAATAACCATTAACCTTTCATAATATTGCGGGTCTTGAGCTATGACGAAGAACTTATTCATTTGTTCTTCTTCAAGTGCTGGCCTTACTTTTGTGGCTTCTGATCTCTAACGAGTAGCATACTCAGGGAAGGTTTCTGTTGGCTTCTTCTAGAGGTTTTGAATATAGAAAACGTCTGGCGTGTTTTCCGTGTTGATTCTGAATATGTCCATGAAGTCTGATATCATGCTTACCCAACTAACCCACTTCTTCGGGTCTTGACTGATGTACCAAGACAAAGCATCTCCTGTGAGGCTTAACATGAACAGCTTCATACGGATTTGTTCATTCCTACCCATTCTTACAAGTTTGTCACAATATGTTCTCAGATGCACTTTCGTATCACCAGTCCCATCGAACATTTCGAACTTGGGAGGTTTGTAACCCCCCGGCAATTCCACATCCCGCTGAATACACAGGTCCTCATACTTTAGACCTTTAACGCCTATACCGATTTCAACATTTTGAACTCTACCAGTGAGCTTCTTGATTTCCTCCGTCATGTTCTTAATGAGCATGTCTTTTTTTGGTCGATTCGGGTATGTATAGGGCTTGTTGCAGAGTTTGGGGTAACGTTTCCACATATGTCGGATTACTTTGGTAGACTCCGGGAACTTGGGTATAAGGGTGGTCATTGGTTGAGTTTTGGGGATCAAGAGTAGGTTGTGGTGTATTAGGAGGAGTGTGATAAGTAGTGGTTTGTGGGTATTGAGATGGATGATGAGGGTGGTGTTGAGGAGTTGGTACTAGAGGAGGATTGAGGTTCTGAGGAGGTGTGGGATACTGGTGTGGTGCAGTAGGAGTTAGTGGTGGGTTTTGGTTTTGTGTGTTTTGTTGTGGTGTCTGGTTCTGGGTAAACGTATTTTGCTGGTTGATGTCGGGGACACTGCGAGTTAGGGAGAGGTTTGCCAAATTTCGTACCTGCTCAAGATCGCCTTCTAGTTCTAGGATTTTCTGTTCCATACGTAAGACCAACTCATTCTGTGCCGGAGTTCTTCGGCCATCTGAAGTTTCAACGTTTTCTGTTGTGGCTCCGTTGTCTTTTCTGATACCACTCAAATCATCCATTTTCCCTTTTCCTTTATTTTTGCCTTTATTATCGCTTGGTGGAGGAGGAGGTGGAGGACCTTTGGATCTAATGTGATATGATGATGATACCAGTATGCACGAACTAACCTTTGGGAATGGGAATAATCAAAAGAAAGAAAAAGCAAAAAGGTAACCAAGTTAGTAAGGGATATTGAAAGAATGCTTGCGGGATTAAACATGTTTCACAAAATCATGCAATAATTCACGTCCTAGTTTGGAGACCTCATTGTGCTCGAGGTAGTCCTAAGTGACACGTAGACTTGGAGAAAAATTTATGCCAACATTTGCGTCATTTCATTAATGCATAAAATGAGTCAAACCTTTATTAAATCGACAATAATAAAAATTACTAATGGCATTTAGCCTTATTACAATCGAAATCTAAAGCTAAGCTAGAAAGTTGTAAAGAACATCATTTCCTAGTCTACTTGGTCCCTGAAAGACCTTCTCCATTCTTAGCTCTTTTGACCCCATCAATCAGGTTTCCCAAATCGCGCATATCCAACAATAAGTAGGCTTTTGCTAGATGTCCTCCCCTATTGCCATCCGTGCCTTGACAATCTGAGAGTCTCTTTCTCATCTTTCCCTCGAGCTCCATCAATCCTTATTCCAAGTGTTTCAATCTTTCCATTGACTTAGTGGCAATGCCCTTCCATTCCTCTATCGCTTCCATGTTAGCTTCAGACTCGAACACCCTTTTGCGTAGCCTTCTATACTTAACATGTGCTTTATCTACTTCATCTATGACCCTATCCGTCAAATTGACTCCCGACTGGACGTCTCCTTCTATGTCATCCTCCAATCATGATAGATAGTAGTACATATGACCGGCGTGATACATGTCTGGCTCAATGGTTTCTTTTTCCACTATGATCTTTTGTTTCCACATATTTTGTTCCTCGAACTTGAATGGAATGACGTCTACTTTGAAATCTCCCTTGTACTGGACCATGTTGGAAACCTGATGTATGACTTGTTTTCTCCCTACTTGCCTCATTACCCTTATGGGAGCATAAGGATAGATGACTCACAACCCAATCAGTATCAGATGAGTAGTCCATCTTGACTTGATGATGAACTCACTACTAGGAACCATTCAAACATCCAATGTACCTGTTCATCCGTGACCTTTTAGTCATTCAACGGCCGTCACAGAAGTTCTTGACGATACTCTCCTCTTTGAAAGTGTTCCAACAGCCAGACTTGTAGTAGAAAATTACAACCCTCAAAGTGTCCAAATCCCTGCTAGCACCAATCTAGAGCGCGGCACATCTCAGCTAAGATCATAGGGATGATGGTATAAGTTTATCCTTCGATGCCCTCCATCAAAGTCCTGGAAACCATGGCTAAGCGAGTATGAATACTTCCCCCTTTTGTTGGGAATATCAACAACCCCACGAAGCAGATGATGAACACATAAACCCGGAGGTGCGTCCAACTCAAGGAAGTAATGGAAAGTCCCCCATGATGAAGACGAATGACTTGCTATGCCCATAACGCTTATAAAGAAATTCAAAAGGGATGTATGACTTCTTTAAACAGAGAAGCTCGTCATTTTTCTTAAAACCCAACATCTTTAGAAAACCACGAGGAGTGCGATTCTCTAGCACCAGTAATCCCGAACTATCCCATGGTAACTTGGCGAAGCCTCCTATTTCCTCTAGGAGAGGAGTCATTTCTATATTGCCAAATTGAAAAACGGCTCGTTTCTCGTCCCAAAATATGGTAGCGGCCTCAATCAATGCCCTATTTGGTCGAATGTTCAACAAGGATGGAAGGTCACCCAATACCCTTATCACATGATTCTTGTCGCAAGGTGCAAGGTTTTTCCACTAGTTAAGTAGCAATGATGGGATGTTTTGGACCATACCGAACCTGGGGACTTCATGCTTCATTCTTCTGCAAGCAAACAAAGGTTAGCCCTTTCCCCCTCCAAATTTGACTACTTATGCAATAATGATCAACATGTTGGCGTATTTTCTCCAAGTAATGCACATAATATGATAGTGTCCATTTGTATTGTGGAAATCCCGTCGGACTTTGGACAAGGTTCATCTTAGCAGGTTGTTACGTTAATAACGTTCCAACCCGTACTAGGTTTAGCATGATGCATGTACATTTTAAGTTAGAGTGGGGTTTCTAGAATGATCAAGAACGGTACTCCCAAGTAGACAACTTGAGAGGGAAAGGCACGAAACCGTCGATTGCACCGCTGATCGACTAGTCTACTGCAAATAAGCCTTTCTGATTTAAAAGGGTAATTTTTGGAAGAGCGCGGACACTCATTAAGTTCTGCTATGTTGATAGTTGGCACGAGTGGATTATGATGTGGATCATTCTTTATTCAGCAATAATAACACGTTGTCAAGTATTTGCATGATATGTAAAAGCAGTAAATAATATAGCAAAGGTAAACATAGAAAGAATATAGAAGAAAGACAAAAGGAAGGAGTTAGTTTAGTTCATAAAAATATATGCGGGAATGTAATAAAGCAGGTAAGGAAGTAGGAATGGGAAAGGCCTGATATAGCAGTCTTAGACAAGATGAAAAGAGATGAAGGGCGGTCATAGTAAACAATGGTGAATAGGGGAAGAGACGTGCATGTCATAGTAGATTTAAAATAAAGGTGAATAGGGGAAGGGATATGCATGTCAAAGCAAATTTAAATAAATAAAGATGAAGAAGGGAAGGGATGTGCATGCAACAAAGAAAGTAATCCACATAAGGCAAGTTCATTATGGTAAGAGCCTAAGTATAATCCCCAGCAGAGTCTCCATGCTATCGCGCCTCGTTTTCTCGCGAAATCGGGTTTCGACGTATGACAACTCATTTAAATGAGTATTAAAAGAGAAGAGTCGCCACCTAACAATATTTAAGGTGCATTAGGGAACCTATTATGCAAATAACTTTGTTTGACTAGTCAATGCCACCAAAGATCGGGTAAGGGCTCAAATTACCTCAAAGAGAAGGTGTTACGCACTCTTCGAGGTCCACAACTGTGGGTCCCGGCCGAACTTAAAAGTATGTGGATTAGGCTAGGTGATCAAATAAACAAAGAAATACAAAAAGTCAAAGAATTTTATTATAACACAAAGGGAATTGGTACTAATCTTTAATGATTATAAGGATTGGTCTATGTTAAATGACTAAGCGTATAAAGGAAAGGGGGTACTAAGTTATTTAGCCTGAAGGATCACCCCGTGCAACATAAATAATACTTCGCAACTCCTTTTAGATAGGAGTTGCTTATATTATTCAGCGGGCACAGACTATCATCTCCTTCTACCCGATTACTATGTTGAATTTGTTTACGTAAAGCGTTCTAATTCAATTCCAAGTCGCGTCCTATGCGTGCACTACCTGTCCCATGCCTACGGTCCATGAGGCTTTGGATCTCTATTTGGGAGGTTCTAGACTTACTTAGGTTGCTTAAAAATGATAAAACTAATCGGGCATTCAAAAACAAAAAAGGACTGCACATAATAGCAAAGAGTGGCTCATGTTAACCTCCACACATAAACAGATAAGCACGTAGATTGATTTTAAGATTAAGCAATAGAACGTTTCGAACTTGAGACTTAGAATCTTTTGGTCCTATAGGAATGATCTCTATATGATTCCAATATCAAACAGGCAATGCTGCATTTTAGGCCAACGTACAGATTAAATCATTATAAGTCCTATAGACATGGTTTCTAAGTGATTATGATTTTAGCAATACGCAGGAAACAAACCTATAGGCATGATTTCTAGATTGTTTGCGCAAAAAGCAGGGAAACGACCCCAGAATCATGAATTACTAGCACTGATTTTATAGACGAGTTTCTTAGATGGGTGACAATGTCCTAGGAGCATGATATCTATAGTTGGCAATTGACTCTATATAGTTTTACACCTATAGGCATGCTGTCTAAACGAGGCAGTACAAACGATATGGGAAGCTAATTGATTATTAAACCTATAGGTATGGTATCTAGATGAGCAGTACAATGATAATTAAGGAAATTGATAGACTATTCATTCAAAGTCCTATAAGCATGGCACCTAAATAAGTAGAATATTGCATTGCTACTCCCTATAGACATGCTATCTAAGAAAGCACAATAGAAGAAACAGGTACGGCAAATACTTGAAATAGCATGTGCTGGCAAGTTAAGTTATGCGTGTGCATGTGACTCCTATAGGCAGGCTTTCTACACATAAAACTAAAGCATGTAATAGCAAATAGACCACATAAATCCTATAGGCACGTTTTCTACCCATTTATGTGAGAATTGAAGTACCATATCCCTCGTTTTACTAATTTCCCCATCTGTTTTGTTCTTACAAATTATTACAGACCCAAATAGAATAATTACAAGCACAAGTAGAATAGTTACGTGCCCAATAGAACAATTACAGGCCCAACATAAATACGAAATAACCCAGTGATGCTTTTAGGCCTTCATCAGCCCCAATCTTCGTATAAACCAACAGGCCCAAATTCTAGTACTTAGGGATGATTAAAGCACGGTTGAATTCGGTGTTCATGTCCAATAATAGCATGGCCCAACAAACCAGGCCCAAACATTGAGACAGTTGTCTCGCTTACCCATTAACAAGCAGCATGAACATAGGTACATAAATGCAATCGCCCATTCAGGTGACTTAGAGTCTGGGCAAGGATACATACACATAGATTCTTAGTAGCAATATTTCTAAGTAACCATACTAAAGGTGATTTCTAATAGGTGGACGAACACATGAGCAAATACAAATGGATTTAGCAAACACATATAATGAGTAGTAACGAACAGATTCAAAGTGATAGCCTCACAGAGATAGACTTTCACAATAAGTAAAGTTTGATTGCAAAAATATGTCAAACAAGAGTTCTCATAGCAATGGAATTAATAATGAGAGTTTAAGGTAGTCATGGTCATGAATTAACCTTAAGAAGATTAGAAAGTAGCAAGTTATACATGAATTATTTAAACATCAATTTCCCTAAGAGGTTTTAGTACAAAACAATCCAAAGCAAGGCATGAAGATCAACTCATAACAGGCAACAAATGCAGCATTCAAGTTTAACATAAACATAATGAACCCAAGGAGGTCAGGGATCAAACCAGTTAACCACGCATAGTGAGCATATTCTGAAAATTTAGGACTTAAACAGATTTTGATGCTAGAGAACACTAGAATTGTTGAATGACATTAAGACGAATAGAATTGCATACAAAGGTAGCGCAGTATCCAAATCATGTTGGCTCAGAGAAGTTCAAATAATATTAGTATATAGAACATGAACATAAGCAGAAAAGGGAAATAGGATTGCTAGAGTCAAGAGCACTAACCAGTTGCAAATTCAACAAACAAAATGAGAGAACGGCTAGGTGTCAGAAATAGCTCGAATATCACCAGCAAAGAGAACAACCAAAAGACCCAAATCCTAGTGCGTCAGAGTTCACAAGAGCCTCAAATAGACCCCAAGCAGTGCTCACACTAGGGAAGTCATTAGAGAGGATTTTGACGGCCTTGGCTTTCAGCCGGCCAAGAGCAATAGATTCGGAATAGTATCGAGTGAGTGAGAGTATGAGAGAATAACAGTGGTTCTTCGGTGATTCCAGTCCGTTCAAAAGGGAATTGGGGAGGGGTTTATATAACATCAGAATTAAGTACCCAATAAAGAAAGAGAGTAGATTAAACACAAATAAGGAAAATATAGCATGAAAAATCAATTAGAATCAGTTTAGCCTGGTAGTGAGTTCATATAGATGAAATAACATCTAAATCTCAAAGGTTGAAGGCGGTGACACCCGATTTGGGGATTGGTACGTGCCAAAATTGAGGCAAGTACTATGTAACACCTTAGTCTTGTAAGAAACGATGAGATGATCCATAAAAGGTAAGAGAATAGTAGGAAGAATCCATGATTGATCGGATTTGGGAGAAGATTGAGGAAGGCGGCTACTAGGGTTTGTGAGGAGGAAGGTTCAAGAGGTTATGGGGGCAGCGGAATGAGAGAGTGTTCTTTAGGGTTAGGGGTTTGGTGGATAAAAGAAAGGGATGGTTTGAGGGCCACATCTTTGAGATCAACGACCAAGATTAAAAGGGAGATGAGGCAGGTTATAAGATGGGTCACGACCGGGTGGGGCTAAAAGGGTCATCTGGTATTGGGCTGGAGGGTTATTAGGGTGTTGGGCTAAAGGTTTGGGCCAAATTTGGTTCGAAAATTAGCTTATTTTGGGCCAGCTCTTGAAACCCCTTTAAAATTAATAAAATAAATTATTAAAATGTTTAATAAATGGTAAAAAATAATATTTATGCTGTAAAACTATTAAAACAATAACTCAACATTATAAAAATATAAAAATGCTATTTTGGCATAAACAATATAGTAAATGCAATTACTTGTAGAATATAGGTCATTTTTGCAATATTATGTAAATAGCACAAAACAATACAAATGTAATTATATAAAATGAAGTAAAATATTATGAAACATATATGTGGATGAAAAAAGTACTTTGGATGATTAATTCATCATAAATAATTTAAGGGATAATTAATAAATAATTAAATAATTTAAATGCAAGAAAATTAATTTTAAAGTTGTAAAAATCATGAAAGAATTATAAAAATATCTTTATTAATCTTGTAAATTGAGTAATGATGCAGAATGACATTTTGATAATATATATACTCTTTGGAAAAATATGAGGGTAAAATTGGGTATCAACAAGGATTTACAAGGTTTTCTAGACAAGTGTAACCGTATTCTACACATTATGGGCATAGAGGAGTTGAGCTGGATCAACCTTACTACTTTCCAGCTGACGGGGATGGCATATAGATGGTGGCAGACAAATGAGGAGAGTAGGTCAGCTAGTGCAGTACCACTTACTTGGGCTCAGTTCACTGATCTCTTTTTGAGGAGTTCATTCCACAGACCCTCAAGGATGCGTTGCGCGCCGAGTTTGAGCAGTTGCGCCCGGGGTCTACAACTTTGTTTGAGTATGCTATGAGGTTTACTGAGATATCTCATCATGCACCTTCTTTGGTTTCCATTGTTAGAGATAGAGTCTGTAGTTTATTGAGGGACTCGGTTATGGCCTCAGATTCGGTATGGCAAGGGAGTTGGAGACTGTGACTCCATTTCATTAAGTTGTGGAGATCTATAGGAGATTAGAGAGCATTTATGGCCAGGAGAGGGATGATAGGGAGGCCAAGAGGCTTCAAGATTTTGGAGTTTTTAGTGGTTCACGCCTTGCACCTTTAGCTCATCATGGCAGAGGCTTTATTAGTCGACTAGTTCAGTATGCACTTTAGGTTACTTGCAGTGCTCTAGCTATTTAGGGACCTCAGAGTACTCATTTTGCACAGCCATTTTCTAGTGCACCTTCTACACGGAGTTCCTATAGCAGTTATTCTAGCCGTCCGGGGCAGACTCAGTAGCAGCAGCCACACCCGTAAAGAGGTTGTTTTGAGTGTGGTGATACTAGGAACATGGTAAGATATTGTCCCAGACTTCGGAGGGGTGGACCTCTGCAGGGTACTCAAGCTATGGTTTCTATTCCAGTTGCTACTCCACCGGTATAGCCAGTTAGAGGTGGAGGACAAGCGGGTAGAGGTCGTCCTAGAGGGGGAGGCCAGGCTCGTTATTATGCCTTTCCTGGTAGGACTGAGGTTGTTGCATCAGATGTTGTCATCACAAGTATTGTTCTGGTCTGTCGTGGGGATGCATCAGTTTTATTTGATTCGGCTTCCACTTATTCGTATATGTCATCATATTTTGCTTCATATTTGGATATATCTTGTGATTCTTTAAGTACCCTTGTTTATGTGACAGCGCCTATTGGGGATTCTATTATGGTAGACCATGTCTATCGTTCTTATTTCGTCACTTCGAGGGTTATAAGACTAGGGTTGACCTTTTGTTACCCAATATGGTGGTTTTTTATGTGATTTTGGGCATGGATTGGTTGTCACCATATCACGTTATTCTTGATTGTCACGATAAGACCGTGTCGTTGTCTATATCGGGGTTGCCGAGGTTGGAGTGGACAGGTTCATTGGGTCATGTTTCTAGGAGAGTGGTATCTTTACTGAAGGCACAAAGAATGGTTGAGAAGGGGTGCTTGTCATACTTAGCTTTTGTGAAGGATGTTATGTTGATGCTCCTACCGTTGAATCAGTTTCGTAGTGTTTCTAGATGTGTTTCTAGCAGAGCTACTGGGCATGCCACCTGATAGGGATATTGATTTTAGTATTGACATGGGGTCCGACACTCAGCCCATCTCTATTCCACCATATCTCAAGGCACCAGTGGAGTTGAAGGAATTCAAAGAACAACTTCAAGATTTGCTTGATAAAGGTTTCATGAGACCGAGTGTCTCACCTTGGGGTGCTCAGGTCCTATTTGTGAATAAGAAAGACGGCTCGATGAGGATGTGCATTGACTACAGGCAGTTAAACAAGGTCACCGGCAAGAACAAATACCCAGTACCATGTATTGATGATTTGTTTGATAAGTTTTTAGGGTGCTAGAGTGTTCTCGAAGATTGATTTGAGATTGGGGTACCATCGGTTGACGATACGGGCTTCATATATTCCGAAGGCATCTTTCCAGACCCGCTATGGCCGCTATGAGTTCTTGGTGATGTCTTTTGAGTTGACCAATGCCCCAGCAGCTTTCATGCACTTGATGAACGTGTTTCAACCATATCTGAATTCCTTCGTTATTGTGTTTATTGATGATATACTGGTGAATTCTCGTAGCCGAGAGGAGCATGAGAAGCACCGGAGGATCGTGTTCCAAACTTTGAGGGAGAAGAAGCTTTATGCTAAATTCTCTAAGTGTTACGTTTTGCTATACTCAATGGAATTCTTGGGCCATGAGATGTCCAGTGAGGGGATTAAGGTGGATCCGAAGAAGATTCAGGCAGTTTTGAGTTCGCCCAAGCCTTCTACTACTACTATGATCTGGGGTTTTCTAGGTTTGTTTGGGTATTATCCCTATTTCGTGGAGGGTTTATCATCCATAGCAGCACCTTTGATTCGATTGACTCAGAAGGATACCACATTCAGGTAGTCTAGCGAGTGTGAGGAGAGCTTTCAGAAGCTCAAGAATGCCTTGACTATAGCTCCATTAAGGTTTCGCATTCAGTATTAGGTTCTTATAACGTCTATTGTGATTCTTCACAAATTGGAATTGGGTGTGTCTTGATGCAGGAGGGTAGGGTGATTGCTTATTCTTCGCGGCAGTTGAACCCCATGAGAAGAACTACCGAGTGCACGATTTAGAGTTACCATCCATCGTTCACGCGCTCAAGATTTAGAAGTACTATTTCTACAGGGTGTCTTATGAGGTGTTCACGGATCACGGGAATCTACAACACTTATTTAAACCAAAGGATCTCAACATGAGGCAACGTAGGTGGTTAGAGCTACTAAAGGACTATGGTATCACCATTCTTTATCATCCTTTGAAAGCTAATATGGTGGTCGACGCTTTGAGTAGGAAGGCTCAGACCATGGGGAGTCTTCCTTTTCTTCTGTTTGGGGAGAGACCATTAGCTTTGGATGTTCATTCTTTGGCCACCAAGTTCGTAAGGTTGGATGCTTTGGAGCCTAGTTGGGTTCTTGCTTGCATTGTTTCACGGTCGTCTTTGTTTGAGCGCATCAAGGCACATCAGTATGATGATCCCCATTTTCTTATCCTTAAGGAAATGGTGCAACTCGGTGATGCCAAGGAGGTTACCATTGGTGATGATGGGGTATTGAGGCTTCAGGGCCGGATTTGTGTGCCCAATGTGGATGGGTTGCGAGAGCTAATACTTGAGGAGGCCCATAGTTCGCGGTATTCCATTCATCCGGGTGTCGCGAAGTTGTACCATGATTTGAAGAAGCACTACTTGTGGAGAAGAATGAAGAAAGATATTGTGGAGTATGTGGGTCGATGATTGAACTTTGAACAGGTTAAGTTTGAGCATCAGAGACCAAGTGGGTTGCTTCAGAGGCTTGATATTCCGAAGTGGAAGTTAGAGCGTATCACTATGGATTTTGTAGTTAGAGTTCCACGGAACTTGAGGAAATTCAATGCAGTGTGGGTCACTATGGACAGACCGACCAAGTCTGCACACTTCATTCCAGTCATGACTACCTACTCTTCAGAGAAGCTGGCTCGGATTTATCTTCGTGAGATTGTTCGCGTTAATGGTGTGCTAGTGTCTATTATCTTGGCTCGAGGCACGCAGTTCACATTGTATTTTTGGAGAGTTGGGCACATAGGTCGAGCTGAGTAGGGCACTTCATCAAAAGATGGACCGGCAGTCCGAGTGCACTATTTAGATCTTCGAGGATATGTTATGTGCATGTGTCATTAGTTTCAGGGGCTTGTGGGATCAGCTTCTATCGCTAGCATAGTTCACCTACAACAACAACTATCATGAGCATCCAGATAGCTTCGTACGAGGCCTTATATGGGAGGCGATGTCATTCTACGGTTTGTTGGTTTGATCCTACAGATGCTAGGTTGTTGGGCACTGATTTGGTCTGTGAGCGTTGGAGAGGTGAAGTTGATTTCGGAGCGGCTTCGTACAACGCAGTCCAGGAAAAAGAGTTATGCTGATAGGAGGGCTCGTGATGTGGTATTCATAGTGGGTGAGAGGGTTCTACTCTGAATTTTTCCCATGAAGGGTGTGATGAGGTTTGGGAAAAAAAGCAAGTTGATCCCTCGGTGTATTAGTCCTTTTGAGGTTCTTGAGAGAGTAGGTGAGGTGGCCTACAAACTTGAATTGCCACCCAGCTTGTCGGGAGTTCACCCGGTCTTCCATGTTTCCATGCTCCAAAAGTACTATGATGATCTCTCACATGTGTTAGATTTCTTTTCGGTGTAGTTGGAAGAGGATTTGACTTAGGTTGAGGAGCTGATTGCTCTTTGGATTGGCAGGTCTTGAAGTTGAGGTCGAAGAACGAAGAAGAGGTGAAGGTTCAATAGAGAGGTTAACCGGTCAAGGAGGCGACTTGGGAGACCAAGCATGATATGCAAAGTCGTTATCCTCATCTTTTTGAAACTTCAAGTATGTCTCTATACTTATTAGAGGATGAACGTTTATTTAAGAGGGAGAGAATGTAATGACCCAACCGGTTATTTGGTGTATTTGAGCCGAGTTTCCCCTTTTGAAGCTTCCCCTATGTGTATTTTTTGTTTTATGACTTGCGGGAATACTTGGTTTGGCTTTGGGGAGGTTTTAGATTGATTTGGAACAATTGGTTCTTAGTTTGGAAGCTTAAGTTGCAAATATTGACCGTGGTTTGACCTTTATGGAAACGACCCCGGAACGGTGTTTTAATGGTTCGTATGATAATTTTGGACTTAGTCATTTGCTTCGAATTGGATTTGGAGGTTCCTAGGTTGTGTTGGCTCTTTTTACCGAAAGATGGCGATTTAAAGGTTTAGACATTTTCTAAGTTTGCCCATGGTTTGACTTTATGGTTACCGGGCTCGAATTTTGGTTTCAGGACTTGGAATATGTCCATTTTGTCATTTGGAACTTGTTTGCAAATTTTTGTGTCATTCCGAGTGGGTAGTGTAGGAATTGGATGATTTGGTTGTGATTTTAGCAATTTTTGAGTTTCATTGTGAATTCTATATGTTTTGGGTCCGATTCGTGGTTCCAGATGTTATCTTGGTGTTTTGAGCTCGTGAGTGAGTTCTTATGCATTGCATTCATTTATACATGTGCATTGACCCATGACCAGATGGCACCGCCACCTTATCAGCTGGCATACGTTGATGATTTCACCCACAAAGGTCGAGATGATATGATGGGATGCCCTCAGAGACTTGATGATGTTATGTACGCATATACCTATGCATCATACGACATTTATACACATATGCATGACAATATAAATATTTCATGATTCACAGAGCTATTCAAACTTACAGGTTGAGTCATTTACTCCATGTTTCTTTCATGTCTTTTATATATTGCTTTTCATGCCTTACATACTCGGTACTTTATTTGTACTAACGGCCCTTTTGCCTGAGGATGCTGAGTTTCATGCCCGCAGGTCCCTATAGACATGTTGATAGTCCTCCTAGTAGGCTATCAGCTCAGCGGAAGGTATTGGTGCACTCCAATTGCTCTGGAGTTGCCTATTTGGTTAGTATGATTGGACATGTATTGATTGGTATGGCGAGGCCCTGTCCCGACCTTTATGATGTTTATTTACTCATAGAGTCTTGTAGATAGATGTCATGTATATGGATACTTGTATGGCCTTGTCGGCCTATGTTTTGAGTTTACAAATGGTCATGTCATCCTTATAGGCCTGTATGTCTCATGTATAAGTTTCTATATTATGTTGGGTCATCCTATGTCTAGTATGCCCTTAAATTTATTCTGGTTATTTCATGATGGCCCTTCTGGACCATTTACCCATGATGGTATGATAAGAAAGATATGTTGCGTTGGTACTCGGTTGAGTAAGGTATAAGGTGCCTGTCTCGGCCCTCCGATTTGGGTCGTGACAAAACGTGGTATCAAAGAAGTTCTATCCTAGGGAGTCTACAAGTCGTGTCTAGTAGAGTCTTATTTGTGGGTGTATTGTGCACCACCCTTATAAGCAGGAGGCTACAAAGAATTTAGGACTATTAGTCTTTCTTCTTACTCTAGATCGTGTGGTATAGCTCAGTTGTAAGAATTCAAACTCCTAAATTCTATTTTATTCATAACATAACGATACCTATATACAGAAAGATGGTTGGTAAGATATTGAATGTGGCTGTGGAACAGTTGAGTCAGAGGAACTTGGTTTTGCATTATGCTTATGATGAGTAAATGTGAGGTCTTCAGCAGATCATGCGTGTACTAAAACGTGTAAGCTTCTTGATAACGAGCCCTAAGGCATGAATATCTATCCACCCATATGGTAAGAAGCAATAAGAGAATCAGAAGGTAGATACAAGTTTCAACAAGTAAAAGAAGCAAAGTGAAGAAGGGTACGAGGTACCCAGTTAGTGAAGATTATCGGTATTTATAATTGGCCACACCCATCTTAGTTATGCCCTATGGGAGCTAACAGATATTGTTTAAGAGAAGGATAGGATATCAAGATCCAACTGGGGTTTGAGTAACCCAAAATTGTAGATGGATTGTTATCATTAGTTAACATTTCCGAAGGATAGTGCAAAACATGGTAATAGTTCCCCTTGTGAGATATCGAGATGGTGCACTCTATAATAGTACAGTCATATATGAAATACTAGAATGTCTAGAAAAAATTTAGAAGATTGGCACTGGAATACCAGAAGGATATATATTTATTTTTGTATGGCTCCTGCCTCTAGTAAAGAGAGAATGTTAGGCGACTCGAAGAGCCTGTGAATAGAGCAAGGGGAGCTAAGAGCGAAAGAATGTTTTTAAAGTTTTTAGAATAAGGTAATAGACTAAAATATTAGCGGGAGAATAAGAAGAGAGTAAATGAAGTATTATGAGTAAGATTTGATAAATGGGTGATACCGGTAAATCAAAATATGATAGGATGACAGAGTCTATAGTCAAGTGAATGAAAAGACAAAAGGTGACAGGCCTTGAGACAATAAAATAGTATAGGCCTAAAGTCATATCCTCATTTCGAGAAATGAGTTGGTGACTCCAACGTGATTACCAGAAAGAAAAGTTAGATCACCGGAGTAATAGAAATTAGTATGGACTAGTGAACAAGATAAACTGAACACGAATTCAGGACCGAAGGATTTGATAATAGTCGACATCGAGAGAATTTCAGAGATTGCATTTTGGCAATAATAGAATGGACAACAAAAGGAAAATCTTTAAAGGTCATTCATGAAGACGCTTCCCTAAAGTAAGTACTATGAGCAGAGTTAAGCTTAAGGGTTTAAGTGTGCTAGTTACACTAGGTGTCACCGTTGTGCTTAAGATATTCAGTTATCCTTGGTACAGAAGGGTTACCGCAAGGAGTTTAAGATGTCCGATGTGAAAAGACTCTAACGATGATGAAGTAACTATGGAATAGAAAAGGAAGAATTCGGTAAAAAGGCGAAAGGAATGAGATTGCATTTATTTAGACCCTATAGATATGTTAGGACTCCATAACATTATGCAAGCATGCCAGGGAGAGGCAGTAAGGGTTACCGCACTAGATGTTATTGATAAATAAGTGCAAATGAACGTTTGATACATAAGGAGCCAGTACGAGAGGTAAGTTAAGAAAGGGAATTAAGCTAAGAGAGATTACGCGAAATATAGATATGATAATGGACCAACGAGTAGTTTGTAGTTGATTCAGGAAGAGTCTAGTTATGGCTAGAAAAGAAGATACAGATAAATCAATAGATAGTGCAAGATAATGCTTGGTTTGGCTTCGGGGAGGTTTTAGATTGGTTTGGAACAATTGGTTCTTAGTTTGGAAGCTTAAGTTGCAAATATTGACTGTGGTTTGACCATTATGAAAACGACCCCGGAACGGTATTTTAATGGTTCGTATGGTAATTTTGGACTTAGTCATTTGCTCCAAATTGGATTTGGAGGTTCCTAGGTTGCGTTGGCTCTTTTTATCGAAAGATGGCAATTTGAAGGTGTAGACATTTTCTAAGTTTGACCATGGTTTGACTTTATGGCTACCAGGTTCGATTTTTTGTTTCAGGACTTGGAATATGTCCATTTTATCATTTGGAACTTGTTTGCAAATTTCTGTGTCATTCCCAAAATTGTGGATGGATTGTTATAATTAGTTAACATTTTCGAAGGATAGTGCAAAACATGGTAATAGTTCTCCTTGTGAGATATCCAGATGGTGCACTCTATAATAGTACAGTCATATATGAAATACTAGAATGTCCAGAAACAATTAGAAGATTGGCGTTGGAATCCCAGAAGGATATATATTTATTTTTTGTACGGCTCCTGCCCCTAGTAAAGAGAGAATGTTAGGCGACTCGAAGAGCATGTGGATAGAGGAAGGGGATCTAAGAGCGAAAGAATGTTTTTGAAGTTTTTAGAATAAGGTAATAGACGAAAATATTAGCGGAAGAATAAGAAGAGAGTAAATGAAGTATTATGAGTAAGATTTGATAAATTGGTGATAACGGTAAATCAAAATATGATAGGATGACAGAGTCTATAGTCAAGTAAATGAAAAGACGAGAAGTGACAGGCCTTGAGACAATAAAATAGTATAGGCTTAAAGTCATATCCTCATTTCGAGAAATGAGTTGGTGACTCCAACGTGCTTACTAGAAAGAAAAGTTAGATCACCGGAGTAATAGAAATTAGTATGGGCTAGTGAATAAGATAAACTGAACATGAATTCGGGACCGAAGGATTTGATAATAGTCGACATTGTGAGAATTTCAGAGATCGCGTTTCGGCAATAATAGAATGGACAACAGAAGGATAACCTTTAAAGGTCATTCATGAAGACGTGTCCCTAAAGTAAGCACTGTGAGCAGAGTTAAGCTTAAGGGTTTAAGTGTTCTAGTTACACTAGGTGTCACCGTCGTGCGTAAGATATTCAGTTATCCTTGGTATAGAAGGGTTAACGCAAGGCATTTAAGAGGTCAGTGAAGATGTGAAAAGACTCCAAAAATGATGAGGTAATTATGGAATAGAAAAGGAAGAATTCGGTAAAAAGGCGAAAGGAATGAGATTGCATTTATTTATACCCTATAGATATGTTACGACTTCATAACATTATGCAAGCATGCCAGGGAGAGGCAGTAAGGGTTACCGCACTAGATATTATTGATAAATAAGTGCAAATGAACACTTGATATGTAAGGAGTCAGTACGAGAGGTAAGTTAAGCAAGGGAAATAAGCCAAGAGAGATTACGCGAAATATAGATATGATAATGGACCAATGAGTAGTTTGTAATTGATTCAGGAAGAGTCTAGTTATGGTTAGAAAAGAAGATACAGATAAATCAATATATCGTGCAAGATAAACGTAGTGAAACCCAACATAGGGAATCCAGTCTCGCAGATATGATGACATCGTGATCCTTGTGAAATATTCAGATAGGAGTTGGGGTAGTTAAAGGTACCGTATAAGTGTCACGAAAAAAAAAGTACCACTAGCGAAATTCTAATAATTTCAGTTCAGAAGCTACCCTACGAGCACAATGGCGCGGATTTAAGTAACTACAGATAATTATAGGCAAGTAAAAACCTCAAAACTTCTATCAGGTATATGATGTAATAAGCTCAGAGCTTTACAAGAGACAGAGGGTCTCCTCTAAGTACTACAACGAAAGACTAGCTGAGAAAATAAGGAAGAAGGCTTTAATATAAGCATAGTGACCTAAAGAAGAAATGATCTTATAACAACAGTCTCACTACAACATTGTATGCACTCCATAAAAAAAAGTGGCACCTATCTTGGCTAATGAACGGGAAGTAAAAATCAAAAATGATATTTGAGATCATATAAGTCACAGGAAATTCCAGTATTCGTGGGCACTAAGATAAGCCAAGCATTCATGCAGCAAGTGGCAGAACGGTCAGGAAAAGTAATTGCTTATATTTAAAGGCAACTGAGAAGGCACAAAAGTAAATCTATGATGCTAGCAAGTTAAAGAAATGTTGTGATAGTATAAATAGCTATGTGTAGGTTGTAAGATAATGTATCATAAAGAGACAAGGTTTTAGGTAGATAGGAATAAGGATAAGAAAAAATGAGTGAGAAGGTAATGAGAATAGGTAAGTCCTCGGGATCAAACCCATCAAAACAAGAGAGCTAATGGTTTTCGTAAGTTATAGAAAGCTCTGTATAGCCTTAATGAATGCAAAGGAGACTAAGACTAGGAGAATTTAGAAGAGATGGAATGCTTCCCTGGTAGTACAATAAGGTTGTAATTGTGATAGATAAGAGGATGACGTTTGGGTCTTTGATTGAGTAATGATTTAAAGAAAATGGATTTCATGGATGGAATGAGATTAGAATACCCCCATAAGATGAATCACGTTAGGATGCTATGAAGCACGATTATTTAAGTATAGTATCGTCCCTAGGTGGATCAGGAAAATCACTTCAGATGTTCCCCTATGAGACGTGATCCCTAGTGACAATGTATTACGTAAGAGGTTTCAAGTTATCAATGGTAGATTATAGATCAACATTAAGGTAAGTGAACAATAAATGGATAAAAATTCAGAAGTATGAGATGAGATTATGATGCCATTCTTTAGATGAACAGTAATAAGGAAGCATTAAACGGCTTAGAATTATGCATATGGGATAAGTAGTGAGAGAGTAAACCGGATTTGGGTAGCAGATCTCGGTAATAATAAAACGAAGTAAGAGTTAGGGTATAGTATCACCTACCTAGATGTAGTAAATCCATAAGCATCGATAACCGAGGCTATGAAGCAATGTATATCAATATTCGTAAGTTCGACAAAGTATCGAGCGAAGAACATCAGTACACCTATAGATGCCCAGAGGGACAAGTTGTCATAGTTCTGTAAATGTTCATAAAGTGAGGCCTAGAGATTGGCTAAAAACTGGAGGAAAAAGGATAGAAGAGTCGCATAGGCACGCATACAAGGACAGAGTCATACATGCTGCATGACATAGAGTAGCAATAGTTACGAGATTAGAAGAATTCCGACCACAAGTCATGGTGTGAGAAAGAGGCCTAAAGGGGGAATGCCCTGGCGTTTGGATTTGTTTATGCAGTGGCCTAGAGGGAAAGGATAATATTAAGATATTCCTAAAAGCTATAAGTTATAAAACTGATAAGCGCATCAGTCAACATTCGAGGACGAATGTTCCAAAGGGGGGAATGATGTTACACCCCATGTTTTCGTACGTGAGAGTACGTCGTAAGTCAATTGATGTAATCTCGGAAATGATATTATATTTGGAAGCATATAAATTAAGTTAATATTTAAGATCATTGATAACAAGTACCAAGAGTGTTGGAAGGCTTAGAAGCTAAACAAATTGAAGAAAATAAGTTTTGTCGAAAGTTGACAAGCGAGGGAAGTTATAACATATACTTTTGGGGTGAAACTAGGGTTATTAACATGATAAGAAGGTTATTTTATGAAATATTTTAGTTTTATGATAGTCATGTGTTATGTTTTGAAGTCAAGCAATTCATGGAACAAAGGTTAGCAAAGGTCATCACAAGTTACATTCATAATGTGCTAAAACTTAGGTCAAATATAGCTAAGCTTTTCTCCCAATATACATGGAATTAAGGGACTATGCACATACTATATTCAAGTTCTAAGAGTCTAGTTTTCAACTCATTAAACCATTCATCGATACGACATCGGAATAGAGAGATATTCGCGTTTTCACGAGACAACGCAAGCAGCTCCCATGGGACCCCCTTAGGCAGGGGTGATTCTCCAACCTTTAAAGATCGGGTCAAGGCTCATTTGGGATCATGTTTTGACCACAAACAGACCATATACTCTCCCAAAACACTCTCAAAGCAGTCTCCATGATTCTACGGTGAAAACCAAAGAGAAAAGCGTGAATCCAATGCTAGAGTTCCCATGGTGTTTGCTAGATCGTAGTGCTTTATCTTGTGGCTATTTTGGAGGATTCTTCAAGTGAAGTAACCTCAGATTTCATGTTTTTCTTGTTTATTAAGGTGAGAATCAGTCCATCCCTCATATATATTAGAGTTTCAAGGAGAAATACAAGTATTTACCTACCAACTTGAACACAAACGTTGATTCAGGAAGAGAATATAACTCATATAGTGTTGTGCTGTGATTGAGGGTTGTTGTGAGCTAAAACAGATGGGGATTTAAAGTTATATCTCCTGCATAAGGTAAGTAAATCATGTTCTTAGTTGTGCTTAAGGTTAATCATGTATTGGTTGAGTTGTTTAAGAGGATATCCACAAGATAGTAATTGACATGGCATAAGAAATCGTTATCTCTTTTTATGGGCTGTGTTGAGGCTATATATATAGTATGTTGCGGCTGGAAATTGTTATAAATAGTTTGATTATGTTATGGCTGATGTTTTTAAGATTATCTATGTGCTAACTAAGCTTATTTAAGAAGATAACATGAAAAATAAGAGGTTGACGATAAAGGTTAAGGTGTTAGGCGTGTAGATTATTTTTGAAGATAATTCTTATGATGTTTTGGGTTGTAAATGATATGGTAAACATAAGTAAGATGTTATAGATATTGTAGGAAGATTCATGGAAAAGTAATTGGATTCAAACTATATTTTGTTAATCATAAATCGAGCTTGCCACTCAAAATGGTTGTTGAAGTATTTGAAGAGCTTATTGTGAATTATATTGTTGTTGTTTGGGTTGTTTGGTGACTTTTAGTAACTTATGGGATATAGTAAGAACAGGGTAGATGCTGTCCATTTTCTTGTGAATATTGGTTTTGAAATATGAGAGTTACAACGCTTATGTGATGACGACGAAGTCGGCTTACTCATTGTAGACGTAAGAAGATCATATTGAGCTTGGTTTTCTTTCTTTTTGGCATGATCCGTATGATACAAACAAAACGAGCAAACACGGAACTTTCACAAATGACTCTATTCTTAGAAGTACTAGGGGTGCCTATTTTCTTGATTCCCCATGTGTCCCATTATTATATCGTCTATCCATGAGTCTCAGAAAATACGTAAGTTGATAAAGTTTATTTCATGATATTAACCGAAGTCATATTGATCATATGACATACCGAGAGATCTTATTGACTTACTTCTTATGCATTGCATTCATTTATACATGTACATTGACCCATGATCGGATGGCGTTATATACGCGTATATTATATGTATATGGGGTATGGGGAAAGGTTACGGCGTTATATACGCACCGCCACCTGATTAGCTGGAATACGTTGATGAATTCGCCCATAGAGGCCGAGATGATACGATGGGATGCCCTCAGAGGCTTGATGATGTTATGTACGCATATACTTATGCATCATATGACATTTATACGCACATGCATGACATTATAAATGTTTCAAGATTCACAGAGTTATTCATACTTACAGGTTGGTTCCTTTACTCCATGTTTCTTTCATGTCTTTCATATACTGATTTCCATGCCTTACACACTCTGTAAATTATTTGTACTGACATCCCTTTTGTCGGGGGACGCTGCATTTCATGCCCAAAGGTCCCGATAGATAGGTCGACAGTCCTCCTAGCTTCTCTTATTCAAGTGTCTAGTGATCTTTCATGTGATGAATTACTAGAATGTAATTTTTGTTATGTATTGATTGGTATGGCAGGGCCCTGTCCCAACCTTTATGTTATTTATGTACTCTTAGGGGCTTAAAGACATATGTCATGTATGTGGATACTTGTGTGGCCTTATCAGCCTACGTTTTGAGTGTTCAAATGATCATGTCGGCCTTATAGGCCCTTATGTCTCATGTATAAGTTTCTATATCATGTTGGTTTGTCCTTTGTCTAGTATTCCCTTATCTTTTATTCTACTTATCTCATGACGACACTTCTGGCCCATTTACCCATAATAGTGTAAGGCCCCGTAAAATATTTCCTAAAAACCGGGGTTATGTGATGTTGGGGTAGGAGTAGAGGTTAATAATATTTTTGGACTTTTTGGATTGAACAATGCGTTGGGGAGTTGAAGGAAAATATTTTGCAGAAATAGGCAATTCTACGGCCCATTATGTGGCCGCATAATCACTCTGCGGGCCGCAGAATGGCCGCAGAGTGAAGCAGCTACCTGGGACATTTTCTATGTCAATTACGCATCCAATTATGCGACCGCGCAACCATTTTGCGGGCCGCACTTTGATCGCATAATCAGCCTTAGGATTTTTGCGAAGGGAGGTTCTGCGGTGCAATATACTACCGTAGAACGGGTCTGCGGGCCGCATAACTATCGTAGACCCAAACATATATTTTCCAGTTTTTGGCACCAAATTGTGCGGCCAATATGGTTATCAATGAGGCCACTACAGCTGCCTTGAATTCAGATATGAACTATGGGAAAATGGTAGTATTTTCGCAAGCTACGGAGAACCGTAAGTTGAAGAATAGAATGGAGCGAGAGTGTACCAGCAAGGTTTGGTCCGCGAGCAACTTTGGGGAGTCATTTGGTGGGGGAAGATCAGCTTTTAGGGGAGGGTCATCAGGGCCATCCCAGTTTTTTGCTCAGTCTTCAGCCAGTGCACCGCTAGCAGGGCCCAGTCAGCAATAGGGGAGTCGTTTCAGGACCAATCAGGGCAGTAAGGAACCCCATGTGGAGGCCCTCATGCCCCAGGTGTGGGAAGATGCACTTAGGGATCTGCTACATGGACCTACCCATATGTTACGGTTGTGGATTGAAGGGTCATATTTAGAGGGAGTGTAGTTCATCCCGCCAGGGTGCGGGTAGGGTCACAGCACAGCCATCCAGTTCTGCAGCTGCTACATCTTCAGCACACCCTCCAGCTCGAGGCACTACAGCACCAGCATGGTGTGGTGCAGCTAGGGGTGGTGCACAGAGTTTAGGGGGACCCAGCCGTTTCTATACTATGAGTGGTCGCCAGAGAGCGGAGGCTTCTCCAGATGTTATCACAGGTGTATTGACTGTCCAATCTCATGATGTATATGCTCTTATTGATCCCAGTTCCACCTTGTCCTATGTTACCCCTTATGTTGCTATGGAATTTGGGATAGAACTGGAACAGCTTCCTGAGCCGTTCTTTGTATCTACTCTGGTTGGTGAGTCTATTGTGACCGCACGGGTTTATAGGGGTTGTGTTGTCATGGTGCATGGCCGGGACACTATGGCCGATCTCAATGAATTGGGGACGGTAGATTTTGATGTAATTATGGGAATGGATTGGCTTTATTTATGATTTTCCAGCTCGATAGATGAACTAGAACTGTGAGGTTTGAATTTCCAAATGAGCTAGTTGTTAAATGAAAGGGGGATAATGTGAAGCCAAAAGGTAGGTTTATTTCTTACATTAAGGCCACAAAGATGATTAATAAGGGGTGTATCTATCATTTGGTCCAGGTTATGGACACCGATGTTGAGGCGCCTACACTCGAGTATGTGCCAGTTGTGAATGAATTTCCAGAGGTCTTTCCTGATGAGCTCCTTGGGATTCTTCCAGGTAGGGAGATTGATTTTGAGATTGATGTGATGCTAGGCATGCAGCCTATATCTATTCCGCCCTATAGAATGGCACCAGCAGAATTGATGGAGTTAAAGGAACAATTGAAGGATTTGTTAGAGAAAGGTTTCATCCAACCGAGTGTGTCACCATGGGGCGCACCGGTTCTCTTTGTGAGGAAGAAAGATGGATCACTGAGGATATGTATTGACTACCAGCAGCTCAACAAAGTCACAATAAAAAAAATAGCCAATACCAAGAATAGATGATTTGTTTGATCAGATACAGGGTGCTAGGTACTTCTCCAAAATTGATTTACGGTCTGGGTACCACCAATTGAAGATCATGGAGCAAGACATTTTGAAAACAGCTTTCAGGACCCGGTATGGGCACTTTGAATTTCTAGTAATGTCTTTTGGGCAAACAAATGCCCCCCCGGCTTTCATGGATCTTATGAATCGGGTTTTCAAGCCTTTTCTCGATTCCATTGTCATAGTGTTCATTGATGATATTCTTGTGTATTCATGGGGTCAAGAGGACCATGTCGATCATCTAAGGGCAGTTTTGCAGACTCTTCATCAGCACCAATTGTACGCAAAATTTTCAAAATGTGAATTTTGGCTCGAATCTGTCACATTCTTGGGTCATGTTGTCTCTAGAGAAGGAATTAAGGTTGATCCTCAAAAGATTTTAGTGCTGAAGAATTGGCCTAGACCTACGACACCAACCGAGATTCACAGTTTCTTGGGCTTAGCAATGTATTACAGGAAGTTTGTGGAGGGTTTTTCTACTCTTGCCTCTCCGTTGACTAAATTGACGCAGAAGGTAATTAGGTTCCAATGGTCAAATTCTTGTGAAAGGAGCTTCCAGGTGTTGAAATTGAGATTGACTACGGCACCAGTGTTGACTCTACTAGGCAGTACAAATGGGTTTGTAGTATATTGTGATGCTTCGAGGATCAGACTTGGGTGTGTATTAATGCAACATGGCAAGGTGATAGCTTATACTTCTAGGTAACTCAAGAATCATGAGAAGAACTATCCAACACATGACTTAGAACTTGCGGCGGTGGTTTTTGCATTGAAGATTTGGTGTCATTATATGTACGGGGTCCATGTGGATGTATTCACGGACCACAAGAGCCTTTAATATATTTTCAAACAAAAGGAGTTGAATCTGAGGCATAGAAGTTGGCTTGAGTTACTCAAGGATTACGACATCGATATTCTATATCACTTGGGGAAAGCCAATGTTGTGGCGAATGCTCTTAGCCAGAAATCTATGGGTAGCTTGGCTCACTTGGAGGCATGTCAAAGGTCATTGGCCAGGGAGGTTCACCAATTAGCTAGTTGTGGAGTTCGTTTTGCAGACTCATGTGAAGGAGGGGTAATTGTGCAAAATAGGGTTGAATCATTGTTTGTTGTGGAAGTCAAAGAGAAGTAATACGATGATCCATTGTTGGTACAATTTAAGGAGGGGATTCACAAACATAAAACTATGGTTTTTACTCTTGGCATGAATGATGATACGCTAAGGTACCAAGGGCGGCTATGTGTTCCAAATGTGGATGGTCTCCGGGAAAGAATCATGACCGAGGCTCACACTTCCAGGTATTCCGTGCACCCAGGTTCTACGAAGATGTATCATGATCTCAAGGAAGTCTATTGGTGGAATGACATGAAAAGGAATGTGGAGGACTTTGTGGCAAGGTGTCCGAATTGTCAGCAAGTAAAGGCCAAACACCAACTGCCTGATGGGTTGGCACAGAACATAGAAATTCCAATGTGGGAGTGGCAAATGATTAATATGGATTTTGTGGTGGGATTACCATGCACTCCATGCAAGTTTGACTCAATTTGGGTGATTGCGGATCGACTCACGAAATCAACACTTTTCTTGCCAGTTAAATCTACCGATACAGCAGAACAGTATGCTCAGTTGTATATCAAGGAAATAGTCAGGCTGCATGGCACTCTAGTTTCTATCATTTCCGATCGAGGGGCTCAGTTCACGGTAAAGTTTTGGAAGAAATTTCAGCAAGGTTTGGGTACTCAGATGAATCTTAGTATAGCCTTCCATCCACAGACCGACGGGAAGGCAGAGCGGACTATTCAGACTCTTGAGGACATGTTGCGTGCTTGTGTTCTTGACTTCAAGGGTAGTTGGGATGATCATTTGACACTCATAGAGTTTGCTTATAACAACAACTTTCATGCTAGTATTCAAATGGCACCATTTGAGGCATTATATGGTAGGAGATGTAGATCTCCTATTGGGTGGTTCGAAATTGAGGAAGCTGAGTTGATAGGGCCAGACCTCGTGCATCAGGCTATGGAAAAATGTAAAATCATCAAGGAACGGTTAAAGACTGCTCAGAGTCATCAGAAATCCTATTCGGATGTACGTCACAGAGACTTAGAGTTCAAGGAAGATGATTGGGTATTCTTGAAGGTTTCCCCCATGAAAGGTGTAATGCGATTTGGTAAGAAAGGGAAATGGAGTTCGACGTATGTCGGATCGTACATAATCATTCAGAGGATCGGTGAGGTAGCGTACAAGATTGAGCTACCACCTGAGATGTCATTAGTATACCCGATGTTCCATGTGTCTATGTTGAAGAAGGTAGTTGGAGATCCATCAGCTATTGTGCCGGTTGTGACAATTGAAGTTAATGAGGAACTGTCATATGAAGAAATTCCAGTTTCTATTATTGATCGGCAAGTCCGAAAGTTGAGAAATAAAGAAATTGCATCCGTGAAAGTGCTATGGAGAAACCAACAGGTTGAAGAGGCTACTTGGTAAGCAGAGGAAGAAATGAAGAAAAAGTATTCTTATTTGTTTTAATAGCCATGTATTTATAAAGTTGTAATTAATGAAAATTCTAAGAGTTACTTTCTATGAATTATGTATCATTTGTACAATTGAGGTTAAGGGTGTTCCTATCTGGTAATATATTGCTTGTGAGGCCACATTTGGTATTGTTTTGTGTTATGTTACATCGTTGGATTGTGTATATGTTTTGAGGATGTGTTTCTGGGGCTCTCTGACAAGTTGATAGGCCTAGTTATAGGGGAAACTCTAGCGAAATATTTGGAAATTTAGGGAGTTAGTCAAATTTGGGGCTGCTGGTGTGTGGTATGAAAACTGAGTTGCATAAGGTGCTAATAGTAAACCTTGACCCTCATTCGACGACGAATGATCTTAAGTGGGGGAGGATGTAAGGCCCCGTAAAATATTTCCTAAAAATCGGGGTTACGTGATGTCGGGTTAGGAGTAGAGGTTACTAATATTTTTGGACATTTTGGATTGAACAGTGCGCTGGGGAGTTGAAGGAAAATATTTTGCAGAAATAGGCAATTCTACGGCCCATTATGCGGTCGCATAATAACTTTGCGGGCCGCAGAATGGCCGCAGAGTGAAGCAGCTACCTGGGAAATTTTTTATGTCAATTACGCAGCCAATTATGCAACCGCACAACCATTTCGCGGGCCGCACTTTGATCCCATAATCAGTCTTAGGTTTTTTGCGGAGGGAGGTTCTGCGGCGCAATATGCTACCGCAGAATGAGTCTGCGGGCCGCATAACTATCGTAAACCCAAACATATATTTTCTAGGTTTTGGCACCAAATTGGGCGGCCGATATGCGGACCTGTTCCGGAGCTTCATTTTTGGGTTTTTAAACCCGACCCTATTTCCTTAAAACATATACCATAGTCCATTTTTTATCATATTTCTGATTGTTTTAGAGTGAGAAAGAGTCCTTAGAGTGGGGAAGTAACCTTCTACCTAATATCCAACAATTCTTGCTCAATCTTTGAAGATTATCAAGATAGTCCTCATCTTAAAGGTAAGAATCTATGCCCTAGCTCTTAATTTCGAAAATCTACCAAACAATGGGATAGTTAGAAAGACAATTCTTGGGTATGGGGGATTTTTATCTTGCATGCATGTGTTATCAATAAATGTGGGAAGGTTGTGAGCTAAAAATGGTAGATAATGGGTTGTGGGATGATGGAATCCTCCATGAAAGGACCTTAAAACATTAATGCACACCTAGTGTTTGATAATGTGCTCAAATGAGCTAGAATCATGACCATCTTCCTAATTTTGGTCCAAATTGTTATATTTCTAAAATAGATCGAAGTGCTAAGAATTCCGTAACGTTTTAGATTTTAAAGGAAGCTCAATTGAGGTATGTTGGCTAAACCCCCTTTTTCTTAGAATCGAATCCCACGGTGTTCACGTAATTGGTGTAAGTCCCAAATTGATCATTATAGAATTGGATATTCCTAATGTATTTGTGTTGAATGGTGTATGTTCAATATTTATTCTAAATGCTTCATCATGCCATCTTGCCGTTTTAGGATGTGTTCAAAATGTGGAATATGTGTTAAAAATGTTAAAATTTCAACTCAAGATCGAAATAAAGGTTGTTATGCCAAATTGTATGAAAAGCTTCTATGTGCCTAAGATTCCCAAATTGCTCATATGTGAATTTAATGTCTTGAATGGGAAACCTTATTGTTGTTGATAATGATAAAGATGTTTGAATGTGGAAAGGGGAAACTGGAATTATAAAATTCGGCCAAGTTCCAAGAATGACTTTCTAATTGACTCCACTCATGCCAATGAATTGAAAAGATGTGAAAGAAGTGTGAATTGAGATGATTGATTGAAAAGGTAATGTCTCAGGTGAGACGACCTAGCCGATCGGGCCGTGATCGGGCGTCATGCTGCACACATGGTGGTGATTGTGCTGGAAATGATAATTGAAATTGTGGTTATGGTTGATGTCTCAAATTAGACGACCTAGCCGATCGGGTCGTGATCGGACTCTGTGTAAGAATACATTGGTATTGTGAATTATGGTATATTGGCTCTAAAGATCACCCAACCTAATAACATGGAAATTGACTTGAAAACTTATGTGATCCTTAACTTGATGTTTTAGTATTATTTGAAGCTCTTATTGAATTCTTGATTGTTCCCCCTTGTATTATTATTCATTCTATTGAGATGGTGTTTAGTTTTACATACTAGTACTATTCGACAGTACCAACGTCCATTTTGTCGGGGGCACTACATCTTTAAATGGATGCAGGTGGTTCTATAACAGGCAGTGTTGATCAGCAATAGTGGTACATCATCTTCCCAACAGACTTGGTGAGCACCACTTCATCCAGGGGTCATGTATTGTATCTTTTGTTCATATCATTATCACGTTTTGAGGTATAGCCGGGACCTTGTTGCCGGTACTATCATAACACTCTTTTGTATCTTTTAGAGGCTCTATAGACACTATGTGGTTTGTACATGGATGCTAGAAAAGTCAAACAGATTATGTTGTGTTTTGATCTCTTGTTCCACTCGAATCATAAGAATGTGTGTATCTTGAAACTTAAAAATGATGTAACCAATGGACAATTAGGTATTGTATATATGATCTTCCTACTATCCAATTAATGAAATCATGTCTTCTTTTGATCATGGGTGAGTTGGGTAGAAAGTATCTAATAGGCCTGCTCGACCGGGTTCACTCGGTTGAGCGCCGGTCGTGCTCCCTGAGATTGGGGCGTGATAGATGGTGTGATAAGAAAGATATGTTATGTATGTACTCGGTTGAGTAAGGCACTGGGTGCCCGTCGCGACCCTCCGATTTGGGTCGTGACACGGTCCAATTCCCATTTCTGCGGGTCCGCACCTGCAGAACCCTCCCGCATCTGCGGTCCTCGCTCTGCCAACCATTCCCCGCTTCTGTGACCCCTTATCCGCATCTGCGAACTCGCAGATGCGGTCAATCTTCGCACCTGCTACCTTCACCAGCACTGGACCAAACACGCACCTATGATTCCATGGCCGCTTATATGGTGTCGCATCTGCGGTAATTCCATCGCAGGTGTGATTACACCATAACTTCCAAGCTTCAGCAATCCTTCAAGGTCCATAATGATACGCCAACCACCCGAATCACATCCGAGGCTCCAAGGACCCCATCCAAATATACCAACAAGTCTTAAAGCACAATACAAACTTACTTGAAGCCTCTAATCACATCAAACAACACCAAAATCACGAATCACCCATCAATTCAAGCCTAATAAAACTAACGAACTTCCAACTTCTAAAACTAATGTCGAACCATACCAAATCAACTCTGAATAGCCTCAGATTTTTCACACTAGTCCCAAATGACACAAAGGACCTATTCAAACTTTTGGAACGAAAATTGGAATCTGATATCACCAAAGTCAACTCTCAGTCAAACCTCTCAACCTTTCAAACCTTTAACTTTTCAACTTTCGCCAAAACATCTCAAACTAACCTATGGACCTCCAAATCAATATCTGGACATACGCCTAAATACAAAATCACCATATAAAGCTATCAGAACCATTAAAACCACATTCCAAAGTCGTTTACACAAAATTCAAACTTCGGTCAACTTTTCCAATTTAAGCTTCCAACCTTGGAACAAAGAGTCCCAATTTACTCTCAAACATCCGCAAAACCAAACCAACTACCCTGACAAGTCACATACATAACCACAAATGAACATAATAGAAGCAATAAATAGGGGAACGAGGCTACAATGCACAAATTGACCGGCTGGGTCGTTATAGACACTTACCTTAAAAAGCCAAATCAATACTAAAAAATGTCATACGAATCGACCTTCGAACGGCTCGAATCTAGCCAAAAACAGCTCAATAACATCAAATAATTCCATAGGAATCAAACCCAAACAATAATGGTCGAATCTTTAATCAAATATTCAAAGTCAACCGAGATACGCACCCGGAACCCAAAGGAACTCACAAATTCTGAAAACCAATTCGAATACGAGTCCAAATATACAAGTCTCATCCAAAACCAAGTCCAAATCGGGGTTCAAATCTCCATTTCTCACTTTAAAAAAGTTTTGCCAAAACCTCCCAATTTTTCTCTCTTAGATTCACCAATAAAATACATAAATCAAAGATAGAATCATGAGTAATAGACAAATCTGAGTCAAGAGCACTTACCCAACCCAGGTGGGTGAAAATCACCTAAAATATTGCCTCAATCTGAGCTCCCAATCTCAAAATATGATATAATGAGCTCAAAGTCCAAAAATGACAACTTAATATACTGCCCAGCAGTACTCTTCGCGAACGCGAGCCCCTCTCCGCGTCCGCGAAGCACAAGCCATGCATCTGACAAAAATACCATATGCAATTGTGGCCTCAACCATGCAATCGCGACGACTAGTACTCCTTCCGTCTCGCGAACGCAATCTTCACCTCACAAACGCGATCTTTACCATGCAAACGCGACACTGACACGCGAACACGGCACACCTAGAACTAATACTACGCGAACGAGGTTATGCTCCACGAATGCAATGAGCAACAGACCCAATACCAGAATACTCTACGTGAATGAGTTACACTTACCGCAATCGCGAAGAATACCCTCACCTGCTAAAAACCAGCAACTCAAACATCACCAAACCTGGTCTGAAACCACCCTGAATCACACCCGAGGCTCCCGGGACCCCGTCCAATCATACCAACAAGTCCAAATATATTATTCAAACTTATCCAAAAGCTTTAAACATCATAAATAATATCAAAACCAAGAATCAAAGACCAAGGTTATTCTCTTAACATTCAAACCTTCAAACCTTATCGAACGCGTTCGAATCATATCAAATCAACTCGGAATGAAATCAAACTTTGAACACAAGTTCCAAATAAAGTGATGGACCTATTACAAGTCTCATAATAGCAATCTAATCCCAATAGCCATTTAATCAACTCATGGCTAAACTTATAAATCACTAAACCTTCAAATTGTCAACTTTTGACAAAAAGAGCCAAATCATCCTAAGAACCTCCAAATACAAATCCTGACATAAGCCTAAGTACAAAATCACCATACAAACCTATTGGAACCATAAAAATATGAATCTGAGACCGTTTATACAAATGTCAAACCTTAGTCAACTCTTCAACCTTAGTCAACTCTTCAACTCCCGAGAATCAATACCAACCATGCAAGGAATTCGTAATACATCATATGAAGCTACTCAAGAACTTAAACCATCAAACGAAATGCCAATGCTCAAATCGATCGTTCGGGTCGTTATATTCTCTCCCACTTAAACATACGTTTGTCCTCTGACGTGCCAAGACTCGTTTCAAAGCCATCAAATCACTGTATAAACTCACCATACATATACCCATAGATGATCCCACGTCACTTCAATCTATATAAGCCTGTCAACACAACCTAACTAAAGATTTGTTCTTTAACCTTAGTCCATAAACCTTAGAACCCAATCTCTAACATCTAGAATTTCTTATAAGACCCAATTCTTGTATCTATACACCGTATAGGACTAAAAAGGATGCATCAGGCCAAAAACATATTCCAAGATATCTTCCTACCACAATAGCAGTTCGTTACAATCCCGTTACTGCCGACATACCTCATATCAATTAAAACCTCGTATGATATTCTTGAGAAAGATTGCACTGTACTCCCTTATAATTGCCAAATCTCACGGTTTGATATATGAACCTCACGTTCCTAAGACTTACAGTGGCTTTCCTTTGTTAAGACACAATCTCGCATGAATTCTTGAAGTAACTCACGTTACTATTGTATTATGTGGTCTTGTATGAATTTTGGTAGCAAAGTCACGTTGATAATATTTTGAATGAGTTGCTGAAACTTCCTTGTCATTGTAGAGATTCAAAAAATGAATTAGAAAAGGTTTTCTCTAACCTTTGGGAGTGGGCCCTACATTTGTGGCTTAGTTGGCCACCCAAATCTCTTAAAATGCCACATTGAAGAATGATTTAAGGGGTGGTTTGGTATGAGGTAATAGAAAAAATAATGCAAGCATTAACTCTATGCATTACTAATATCTTGTTTGGTACATTTTTTCAACATGTGTATACTTGTATTAGTTATACATCATACTTGGTATTATTCTATGTATAAGTAATGCATAGAAAACCATGGCATTAGTAATACCAAGGTTACTAATGCATGCATTAGGTTGGTTAAAGACAAAATTATCTTTAAAGTCCCTTAAAGCTTGAGAATATGGAGGGCATTTTTGTAAACAACTATTTTTCTTAAAAATTATGCAATGCATTATAATTGTAATATACCACAACAAACAGTAGATAAGAAATAATATATGCATAACTAATGCTTGCATTACTAACCCATGCATTACTAATACACCTTATTCCGCACTATTCTAATACACCCTACCAAACGACCCCTAAGAGTCATAGGTTGTGACTTTGTGAGCTGTCACATTAAGGGGTTATCCTTATCCAATATTACCCACTTAATTCCTTAATTAATTTGTTAACCCCACTAACCAATAATTAACCAATTACCCACATAATAAGAATTATCTCAAATTACGTAAAATACTACTCACTTTTAATACACTTTATACACCTTACTATCATGGTCATGTGGTACCTTGTATGGTACTAGTCCATAAATACCGGGTATTTTAGCTCGAGCCGTCTTTTGTCCCAAAATGTCAAATTCGATGAAATTCATTTTCTTTGATTTGCTTACTCTCTCTCCTTCACGAATTCACTCATCACTTGTTTGAAATAGTATAATGCTCACAATCTCAAAATAATCTCATTCCTGAACTTACGTCGGTTAACTTACGATAAATTTTAACGTACTAAAATGCGGGATGTAACATCTCATTTTTGATCTTTCATCAATTTTTTTATGGCGTACTTTTATGTACGAAAATATAGGGTGCAACAATTTAGACTTTATATTGTCAATAATAATATTTTGGGAGCTATAAGACCAACCTTTTTTATTCTCTTTTGTGTTTTGTTTTCAGTATTATGTCACTAAAATAACAATAATTTTTATAAGACCATCGTCATAAATCACAATAAAGCATCTAAAACTTTATGTCGGACATAATTTCTTCATTTATTGAGTTAACTAAATGGGAATAACATTCAGCATTTTCAAGAATAATATTTTTTTAATTTATATTATATAATTTTAAATTAGCCAAATATATAGTGGAATAATATTTTAAAAATTATGTAATTAATATAGGTGCAAGCGTACCATAAGCCTAGTTATCTCAAAATTAAGAATACTTAGTTATATAATGTTCAATGAGGGAATGTAGGCTATTTAGCAAAGTTGAAAGTCCACGGATAAATCCATCCCTTTTCTCTATTAATAACGGTGGAATGTTATAAAATAAAAATTGTAAAGTAAAGACAAGTATAGAAAAAAACTGATATATTATTCAACTTTAAAACTTATGTACATAATGAACTGAAAACTCCTCTATGTATAGAAGAAAGGAAGCAGCTGCAAGGCTTTTCTTTAGCTACTTGTAAGTTGTCTGCATGAACTGATTGCAACCTACCTGTTTAATAAGAAGCTGCTGCAAATCATTTCATTGAGCTGCTTGCAACCTGCCTACATCAGCTGCTTGTAGATAAACTTCAACAGAGTACTAAATGGATAATCTTCTTCAGGAAGATTATCGATAGCGGAGTAATAAATGGACATCCACAATATAATTATTTTCATAACACTCCCCCTTGGATGTTCATTAAAAGGTATTATGCCTCGTTAAAACCTTACTAGGAAAAAACCTTGTGGGAAAACTCCTAGTGAAGGAAAAATAGTACACATATTTAGTAATATGCATTGCTAGCTCCCTCATTAAAAACCTTATAAGGAAAACCCTGTGGGAAAAAACCTTAGTAAGGAAAAAAGAGTACATCGTGTATTTTACTCCCCCTGATTAAAATCTTGTTTCAAATATTTGAGTCTCCGCATTCCAATCTTGTATACCATCTTCTCAAAAGTTGAAGTTGGTAAAGATTTAGTGAATAAATCTGCCGGATTGTCACTTGAACGGATTTGTTGCACATCAATGTCACCATTTTTCTGAAGATCGTGTGTGTAGAATAATTTTGGTGAAATGTGCTTCGTTCTATCTCCTCTTATAAATCCTCCCGTCAATTGGGCTATGCATGCAGCATTGTCTTCGTATAAAATTTTGGGTCTTTTCTCACATTCCAAACCACATTTTTCTCGAATAAAATGAATTATTGATCTCAACCATACGCATTCCCTACTTGCTTCACGAATAGCTATTATTTCAGCATGATTTGAAGAAGTAGAAATAATAGATTGCTTTGTGGAGCGCCATGATATGATAGTACCTCCACATGTAAACAGATACCCGGTTTGAGATCTAGCTTTATGGGGATCAGATAAATAATCTGCATCTGCATAACCAACAAGATCTGTACTATCTTTGTTAGCATAAAATAAACCCATATCAGGAGTTCCCTTTAAATATTGCAATATATGCTTAATCTCGTTCCAATGTCTCCGTGTAGGAGAAGAACTATATCTTGCTAGTAAATTAACAGAAAATGCTATGTCAGGCCTTGTAGCATTAGCAAGATACATTAGTGCACCAATTGCACTGAGATAGGATACTTCGGGACCAAGGAATTCCTCACCCTCTTCTGGAGGTCGGAACAAATTTTTAGTCACTTCAAGTGATCGAACAACCATTGGTGTACTCAATGTGTGCGCTTTGTCCATGTAAAAGCGTTTTAAGACCCTTTCTGTATAGGCAGATTGATGGATAAAGATCCCGTCTGCTAAATGTTCAATTTGCAGACCAAGACAAAGTTTTGTCTTTCCAAGATCTTTCATCTCAAATTCTTTCTTAAGATATTCAATTAGTTTTTGGAGCTCTTCTGAAGTTCTAACAAGATTTATATCATCAACATAAACAACAAGTATAACAAATTCTGAAGCCATTTTCTTTATAAAAATACATGGACAAATAACATCGTTTATGTAACCCTCTTTCAGCAAATATTCACTGAGGCGATTATACCACATGCGCCCAGATTTCTTTAAACCGTACAAGGATCTTTGTAATCTGATTGAGTACATTTCCCGAGATTTTGAATATGTTTCAGGCATTTTAAATCCTTCAGGGATTTTCATGTAAATTTCATTATCAAGTGACCCATACAGATAAGTTGTAACCACATCCATTAGATGTATTCCAGGCCTTTCATGTAAGGCTAAACTGATAAGATATCGAAATGTTATGGCATCCATAACTGGTGAATATGTTTCTTCATAATCGATTCCAGGTCGTTGTGAGAATCCTTGTGCGACAAGGCGAGCCTTGTATCTTTCAACTTCATTTTGGTCATTCCTTTTTCGCACAAAAACCCATTTATGACCAACTGGTTTTACACCAGCAGGTGTTTGGACTACTGGTCCAAAGACCTCTCTTTTAGCAAGTGCGTTCAATTATGATTGAATTGCCCCTTGCCATTTTGGCCAATCAGATCTTTGTTGACATTCTTCGACAGACCGGGGTTCACAATCCTCACTATCTTGCATAATGTTAACTGCAACATTATATGCAAAAATATTATTCACCACTATTTCAGATCGATTTAAATTAATCCCATCACAAGTAGAACTTATTAAAAGTTCCTCACTCACTTGAGTCTCGGGTTCATTGATTTCTTCAAGAATCTCAGAACTAATCAGATCTTGGGTCTCTTCAGGAGATCCCTTCATAATATCATTTTGATCATTTGTCGATTTTCTTTTTCTAGGATTTCGATCCTTAGAACCCAAAGGCCTACCACGCTTCAGGCGTGCTTTAGTTTCACTAGTTCTTATGCTAGTAGATGGTCCTGCTGGGACATCAATTTGTATAGGCACATTCTCTGCAGGGATATGTGACTTAGTTATCCTTTTCAAATCAGTAAACGCGTCTGGCATTTGATTTGCTATATTTTGTAAATGGATGATCTTCTGGACCTCCTGATTACATATAGGGGTACGTGGATCAAAATGAGATAATGATGAAACTTTCCACACAATTTCTCTTTTGATTTCCTTTTTCTCTCCCCCTAATTGTGGGAAATTTGTTTCATCAAATCGACAATCTGCAAATCGAGCAGTAAATAAATCTCCCGTCAATGGTTCAAGATAGCGAATAATAGAGGGTGATTCAAACCCAATATATATTCCTAACCTTCTTTGGGGGCCCATCTTACTGCGCTGTGGTGGTGCTACTGGCACATATACAGCACATCCAAAAATTCGTAGATGGGCAATATTTGGTTCATGACCAAAAACTAATTGTGACGGAGAATATTTATTATAATGTGTTGGTCTGAGACGGATAAGTGATGCTGCGTGCAAGATAGCATGGCCCCAAATAGTAGTGGGCAATTTTGTTTTCATAAGTAGTGGTCTTGCTATCAATTGCAGTCGTTTAATAAATGACTCTGCAAGGCCATTTTGAGTATGAACATAAGCTACAGGATGTTCAACTTTTATTCCAACTGATAGACAGTAATTATCAAAAGCTTGAGATGAGAATTCTCCAGCATTATCAAGGCGAATAGCCTTTATAGGATAATCTAGGAATTGTGCCCTTAATCGAATTATTTGGGCTAATAACTTTGCAAACGCCCGGTTGTGAGATGATAGTAGGCAAACATGAGACCATCTTGAAGATGCATCTATTAGGACCATAAAATATCTAAATAGCCCACTTGGTGAGTGAATAGGTCCACATATATCCCCATGCATATGTTCTAAAAAGGTAGGGGACTCAATGCCAACCTTCATTGGTGATGGTCTAGTGATCATTTTGCCTTTATAACAAGCATCACAAGAAAATTCATCATTTGTAAGAATCTTCAGGTTCTTTAATGGATGCCCACTCGAATTTTCAGTAATTCATCTCATTATTATTGATCCAGGAAGGCCCAAACGGCCATGCCAAAGCACAAAAGTATTTGAATCAGTAAACTTCTGGTTTACGATAGAGTGTGCTTCAACTGTACTAATCTTTGAATAGTATAAGCCAGAAGATAAAGTTGGTAACTTTTCTACAATGCATTTCTGGCCAGAAATATTCTTTGTAATACAAAGATATTCCACGTTCATTTCATCTATTGTCTCAACATGATACCTATTTCGGCGGATATCTATAAAACTCAACAAGTTTCTTCGGGACTTGGAGTAGAATAATGCATTGTCTATAATAAGTTTTGTTCCCTTAGACAGAAATACAATAGCTCTTCCAGAGCCTTTAATCAAACTTATATTATCAGAAATTGTAGAAACATTTGCTTTTTCCTTATGCAAATAAGAAAAGTATTTCTGATCTTTGAATATGGCATGAGTTGTTCCACTATCAATTACACAAATATCTTCATGATTGGTCTTTGATCCAAACATAATTTGAGGATTATCCACATAAACAAAATAAATATGATAGTAAACATTATTATCAAAGCATAACTTTTATTTATGTACAACAATTACATAACCATACTATCTACTACAAACAACAAAAATTAAAATATTTACATTTTTACAGATTCACTACCGATCACATGACTTGTTTCTCCTTCTAGGAGTGCAAAATAGTCAGCTACATCCAAATGCATGAAGTCTAAATTATCTTCAGAAATAAAATTTGCTTCAATATTTTTCTCTATCTTCTTCAGGGAGGCTTGATACAGCTCAACTAGGTGCTTCGGCGTACGACATATACGTGACCAGTGCACTTTTCCTCCACATCTATAGCATGCATTTTCTGGCTTTGTTGCTTGCACCGCTTCATGCTTTTGTTCCTTCCTTTTCCACTGCTTGTGGTGAGGAGGGTTCTTTGGTGCATTGTTATTACCACGATTAGAGTTTTCTCCCCGACCACGACTGGGGCCACGTCCTCTTCCACGTTTAGCTTGGTGGAAGTTCGTCTCATTCACTTCAGGGAATGGACAAGAACCAGTAAGTCGACTTTCATGGTTTTTCATTAATAGCCCATTATGTTGTTCGGCTACAAAAAGATGTGAAATAAGTTCATAATACTTTTTAAATCCCATCTCTCGATATTGCTGCTGCAGGAGCATATTTGTGGCATGAAAAGTGGTGAAAGTTTTCTCCAACATATCATGATTAGTAATATTATCACCACATAGTTTCAATTGGGAAATAATTCTGAACATAGCAGAATTATACTCACTGATAGATTTAAAATCTTGTAGCCTTAGATGAGTCCAATCATAATGTGCCTGTGGAAGAACGACCATCTTCAGGTGGTCATATCTATCTTTCAAATTATTCCACATTATGACTGGATCTTTAACAGTAAGATATTTCATTTTTAGACCCTCATCAAGGTGATGGCATAGGAATATCATTTCTTTGGCACGGTCTTGGTTTGATGCCTGATTTTTATCTTTGATGGTGTCTGCCAGACCCATCGCATCAAGATAAATTTCGGCATCAAGCACCCAAGACATGTAACTTTTACCCAATATATCCATGGCTATAAACTCAAGTTAAGAAAGATTTGACATTATTTAGAAAAAAAAAGTTCGTACCTCTGATACTTTCAAAGTATTTTCTCGAGATGGCAGAGTCTCGTGCTGATAACGTGTTATAAAATAAAAACTGTAAAGTAAAGACAAGTATAGAGAGAAACTGATATATTATTCAAACTTCAAACTTATGTACATAATGAACTGAAAACTGCTCTATTTATAGAAGAAAGGAAGCAGCTGCGAGGCTTTTCAGGAAACAGCTGCAAGGCTTTTCTTTAGCTACATGTAAGCTGTCTGCATGAGCTGTTTGCAACCTGCCTGTTTAATAAGAAGCTGCTGCAAATCATTTCATTGAGCTGCTTGCAACCTGCCTGTATCAGCTGCTTATAGATAAACTTCAACAGAGTATTAAATAGATAATCTTCTTTAGGAAGATTATCTATAGCGGAGTAATAAATGGACATCCACAATATAATTATTTTCAAAACATGGAATAGTTTTACAAATATAAGTTACATCCTAAAACTTTATGATTCACCCTTATTTATGTGTTGCTGATGCTAGGTCAGCCGTCAGCTCTGAAGCTCAGTTCCTTTACTTCCCTGTTCCAGTATTTATGTGTGAGGTATTTTATATGCTGATGTTTCAGTATTCTTTGATAAGGGATCCGAGAAACCCAGTACAAGAGTGTTGTCGGTAAGATTGACCAAAATCCCTCTTCCCTTGTCCAGTCATTCCAACAGTTGATAACATTTAGATTTGCGAATCTTTGTTTCTTTGTCCTCCTATTTTATACATCGCATCTCAAAACCCACTATTTTGTCATACATCATCACTATGAACTATGATTTAGTGTGTATTGAGAAATGATGTGTTTTGATGAAGTGATGGTAAGATAGGATGATGAGTAATCAAAGGATGGTCAAATCTTGATGTTATATTAAACTGGTGGGATGCTTGGGCCGGGAAAGACGACTTAGGTCAAAAAAGGAATATGCTAAATATGCTCGCAATTCCAATCTACTTGGTTTGTTTAATGAGGATGAAAGCCGTATGCTATTTATTGAAGAAGATGCTCTTCAATGAAGAAATTGTTCCACTTGAATTAAAAAATCTTTGTCTCTAAAATAAAAAATAATTAGTTGTGCTTGTAGCAGGTGTTAACCATTGCTGACGATAGTGGTAAAATATTTAGAGTAACGGATTTAGAGGTCCTCCAAGGATGTAATGTATCTTAAAGGGAGCCCGGTGCACAAATCATCCTGCTTTAACGTAGATAGCCTACCATAATGCATGCAATAGTGGTTGTTTTCACGGTTCGAACCCGTGACCTATACATCAGAGGGAGACAATTTTAATATTGTTCTAAGGCTACGCTAATGTATGCATTGTGATGTAATGCATCTTAGTTAAGAATTTTCCATGTCATTCTGTATTTGGAGGATTTTTACGAAACAAAAGAGAGATTTTCAAAGTTTACAGAAGGATTTGTAAATAATCAATTGAGGGTTTGGAGAATTCAGCAAAGCATTACTTAGATATGATATTTTTTTTTTTGGATTTTTCGTTCAGTCGATGTTTGAGAATTAGTTTCGGTAGTATTTTGCTGCAATAGAAGCATTTCATGGCTTTCTCTTTCATGAATAATGGGTGATTGTCTACCTATTGGTGCTTTTGTCTTTGTCGTAATTTGCGACAAAATTGTAGTATTAGAATGAAGTGTGCCAGAAAAGAGTAGAATAGATACAGAGCAATCATATATCTGATCCATGTTCTGGATTAAGGCAAAGTTAGATTGAATGTACCCCTTTCAGTATACTGGAGCCAACTAATCTTATTTGAGCGTTTGGTAATGGATTGGAACATTGGCGTTATGTAGAAAACAGAACTATCAGACCACTAAAAGATAATAACTTTGTTCCAAGTGGTGGTGCTGAGTTTTTAAAATCTGTGCTGGTTACTATTGTGATCTGCATTTGTTGGTATGTCCATCTTCTCCCTCAGTGTGGACAAATGGAGCTTTATCCAATCTCGCCCTGTAGGTGGTTAATAGTAGACAATATTTGGTATGAGTGGATGCTCCTTCTGTGGATTATTGAGAGGGGAGTCTTACAATTCTGAGAGAACTTTAAGGTGGAACTGTTGTATTGAAGAAGTTTTGTTTGGATAATCACATATATCAAATGATATGACCTTTAATCCTCAAGAAGCAATTTATCATATTACTTGGATCGAGCTGCAAGCTTTTTCATTTTCATAATCAAGGTCAATTTTTGGTGCAGTTTGTGATGTTTGGATGTCTGTAGTTTCAACACACTAGGACTTCTATGTCAATTTTTATAGTAGCTGGTCTGTGCTGTTTCTTCTATTTACTTGGGAGTATGGAAAAGAAGTCGCTCTGGGAAAGGAGATAGTGTAGCTCTAGCTGTCACCAAGATTACTAAGAGCTGCAATATCCTACCAAATCTCAATCTTGACACTGGTCATGGTACCCACACTGCTAATATTGATGAGTCAGCAATGGAATTCAAAGAATTTAAGCCACGTGATCCTCGATACACTGATTACCCTGTCAAGAACAAAGGCGTTCTATGACCTTACTTGGGTATGATCTACCATGAAAGGCATTGTCCAACTCATGCAAGGAAGTTACAGTGCCTTATTCCAGCCTTATGGGACATGTTACCCCATTTGTATGGGAAAAAGCCGGGATTATGTTCCTGTGCCAATTCTCCATATAAGAGCTTGACAGTTAAGAAGGCGGATTCAGAATTGGTTTCAGTATGAAGGTATTTTATTTTTGGTTCCGTGAAAGAGGAATACAGTTTCCACTAGGGGCAGACAAATATATTTATCAGCATGCTTCAGTAGTAATCCCAACCCAAATTTGGCGTCTGTGGACTGCTGGTTGTTAGTATTTGTTTTCTGCTGAGTAAATCTTTCTTATTGTAAAAGAGATCTATCCTTCTCTTCTACATGAAAAGTGTAGCCTGTATTTCTGTTATTCTGTTATCTGTTTTGGCTAACAATGGTTTTTGGTGCTTGGTAGGCTTATGGGTGTGCCTGCTGTTATTATTGGTGTCTTAGGAACAATTAAAATGCCATATCCATCTGGGGCCTTTGATATGTCTCATTGTTGTCGTTGTCTTATCCCATGGGGAGCTACTGTATGAATATTTCTGTTATTATTGAGAAATCATAGTTGATAACATATTTGATTTGGAAAGAGTTTCTTGGTTAAAATTCCAGAAGAGATTGTGACTCACTTTTCTCCCTTTTTTGCATGTTTCCCTTATGTTCTGTTGAATCATTTACTTGTCTGGTAGCATCTCTTTAACTGTAAGTTTATTGTTTCTTCATACCGATGGAATCTTCGATATGGGGATATTACAGCGCACACCACAATTATTCTGAACTCTAGTAAGCCTCCCCTTTCTGTAGAAGCTATAATAAAAGATCGACTGGAGTTCTTTTGTTGCATTTGGCATGTTATTATAAGTTATATTCAATGATGTATGCGGCCGTCACTTTTTCCATATTTTTGTTGCTGCTTTTGTTACGACCCCATTTTCCCGTCCAACTGAAACTGGATTGATTTTCGTTCTTCATTACAAGGAAAATTGGAAGCATCTAACTCGGTTATCCATCCATAATCATCATTGCCGCCATCTTCTCCACCTAGAACCACTATCTTCTTGAGCCAAAAAGACAACTGTTTTCACATATTCCATTGCGGTTGCATCATCTTTTCCATCCACCCCACCCCCGGGTGCCCATTGTCTTCGCAGTTCACTTATTCCATCATCTTTGCAGCCCAAGAACCAACTGTATTCCAACAACAGTCATATAAAGATCTTATAGCAGATAATAAATTGAATTTTTCTTCTCTCTCCATCTGCATTTCAGTTTAATTTCCCTTTTACTTTTGTGTTTCTTGAGAATCAAGTCCGGGTTCTTGGAATTACAGTATTGATTTTCCGGCAAAGTTCGTTCTTTCTTTTGGAGATTTATCGGTTTTCCGGTGAGCTTTCCGACGAGGCGTACAGAAGATTTTCAGAGAGTATATACGGAACATTTGGGTTGAGTGGTTAAACAAATCGAAATCGAATACAAATCCAAAAAAATCCGATTGATTCTCGGTCCGCGAGTTTCAAACGACGACACCGTTCCTCCAGCTCGTCGTAATCCATCACGGCTAGATTTCCGTTAACTTCAAAGGCTGCAATTCAGGTTATATTGTTTCTCTCTTGCCTTGATATTTTAATAGTTTGATATTTTACCGTAATTGTATCTCATTGCCTGCCTATTTTGTTCTTGAATCTTTAGTTAGTATTGGCCCTAGCATTGTTAAATTAATTGCATTAGTGATAACTTTGCATTATAGTTTTGCACATTTTCTTTGTGATCTTTAGTTGTAGATTATAGCCCTCTTTAGCTCTTGTACTGTATTTCTTCACCTGTTTTTCTGACCTTTAGTTGTAGATTATAGTTCCTGTTAGTTCCTTTATTTTATTTCTTTACCTGTTTTGCGACCTTTAGTGGTAGATTATATTTCGCTAATTTATTTTATTTTTGTCGCTTGTTTTCGTGATAGTGCTTGCGTAGTGACTTATAGATTATAGTGGCTTTGGTGAACGATGGTAGGGTAAGGTCTTGTCCTCGGGGGTGTCAACGGGGAGGGGGGTAAGAGGGCTAAGGGAGCTACTAGGCTGAGAGTGGGTCTTGGAACATAAGAACTTTGACTAGAAAATCTGTAGAGTTAACGAAGATTCTCGAGAAAAAGAAGATTAATATAGCTTGTGTACATGAGACTAGGTGGATAGGAGATAAGGTGCGGGATGCGGGCAGTTTTAAACTTTGGTATTCTGGGAGAGTGGGGGGCAGGAACGGGGTAGGTATCTTGGTTGATAAGGACCTTCGTAAGCTAGTGGTGGAGGTTAGGTGGGTGAATGACAGACTGATAACTATTAAGCTAGTTGTTTGAGGTTTTACTTTGAACATAATCAGTGCGTACGCACCCAAGCATGCTTGGATGAGAAAGTCAAGAGGCATTTTTGGGAGGATTTGGATGAGATGGTGTGTGGTATCCCACATACCGATAAGCTTTTCATAAGAAGAGATTTCAACGACCACATTGGAGCGACGTTTGGGGGGTATGATGATGTGCATAATGGCTTTGGTTTTGGAGATAGAAACGGAGGAGGAACGTCTCTGCTGGACTTTGCTAGAGCATTTGATTTGTTGATAGAAAACTCGAGTTTCTCGAAGAGGAGGAAGCACTTGGTCACCTTCCGGAGTTCGGTGCCCGAGACTCAGATTGATTATTTACTCTGTAGGAAGTCCGATAGAGGTCTTTGCACGGATTGCAAAGTCATCTCGAGTGAGAACCTCTCGACCCTTCATAGGCTTCTGGTCATGGACCTTGAGATCATGAGGAAGAGGGCAATGTATAGCCAATATAAGATAGAGTGGGGATCCTTGGCGGAAGCTAAAACGCAGGAGTTGGGGGTCAAGCTGGTGACTATGGGGGTTTGGAGGAGTAGTAGGGACGCAAACGCTATGTGGACCACGACTGCGCAGTACATTAGGGAAGCTGCGAGAGAGGTATTATGGATCTCAAGGGGTTACTCTGGCGGTCACAAGGGAGACTGGTGGTGGAATGGAGAGGTTCAAGGAAATGTGGAAACCAAGAAAGCAGCGTATCTGAAGCTAGTGGAAAGTGTAGGCGAGGAGGAGAAGAGGGCGAATATGGAGCATTATAAGTCGGCTAAGAAAGAGGCAAAGCTAGCAGTTACCGCGGCCAAGACTGCAGCTTTTAGTCGTTTCTATGAGGAATTAGAGGGTCGAGGTGGGGATAAGTGGTTGTTCAGGTTATCCAAGGCGCGAGAAAGGAAGACGCGTGACTTGGACCAGTGAAGTGCATCAAGGACGAAGAAGGTAGAGTTTTGTTGGATAATGGGCTAATCCATCGGAGATGGCAGACCTACTTTCATAGTCTCTTAAACGAGGAGGGAGACATGAGCATTGTACTATGTGATTTGGAACTCTCTGGGAGCCGCTGTGACTTTGGGTACTGTAGGCGGATTAGAGTTGATGAAATTGAGGGGGCTATACGTAAGATGAGCAGAGGCAAAGCGACCGGGCCGGATGACATCCCAGTGATGTTTTAGAAGAGTGCGGGCAAGGCAGGCTTGAAGTAACTCACTAGATTATTTAATGTCATTTTTAGAACGAATAAGATGCCCGAAGAGTGGAGGTGGAGCACGATGGTTCCTGTATACAAGAATAAGGGTGATATCCAAAATTGCAATAACTATTGGGGTATCAAGCTGCTTAGCCATAGTATGAAAGTCTAGGAGAGAGTGGTAGAACTAAGGGTGAGAAGGAGTGTGTCTATTTTCGAGAACCAGTTTGGGTTTATGCTGGGGCATTCGACTACAGAAGTCATCCACCTTGTTAGGAGATTGATGGAGCATTATAGCGAGAGAAAAAAGTACTTGAATATGGTGTTCATCGAATTAGAAAAGGCGTACGATAAAGTTCCGAGGGAGGTTTTGTGGCGATGTTTGGAGGCTAAAGGTGTACCTTTTACATACGTTAGGTTGATTAAGGATATTTATGATGGAGTAAAGACCCGAGTAAGGACGGTGGGTGAGGACTCGAACCATTTTTCGGTTATGATGGGGTTGCATCAGGGGTCGACACTCGGCCCTTTTTTGTTTGCTCTGGTGATGGACGTACTGACGCGCCACATCCAAGGGGAGGTTCCGTGGTGTATGCTATTTGCATATGATATTGTATTGATCGACGAGACGCGAGACGGTGTGAACGCAGAGTTAGAGGTATGGAGGCAAACTCTGGAATCTAAAGGTTTCAAGTTGAGCAGGTCCAAGACAGAATACTTAGAGTGTAATTTCAGTGGCGAGACTCAAGGAGGGGAAGGGGAGGTGAGGCTGAACTCGCAGGTCATCCCTAGGAGAGGGAGTTTTAAGTACCTTGGGTCTATTATTCAGGTGGATGAGAAAATTGATGAAGACGTCACATATCGTATTGGCGCGGGATGGATGAAATGGGGACTCATTTTCGGCGTTTTGTGTGACAAAAAGGTGCCACCGAAACTTAAGGGTAAGTTATACAGAGTGGTGGTCGGATCAACGATGTTGTATGAGGCTGAGTGTTGGCCATTCAAGATCGCTCATATCCAGAAGATGAATGTAGCAGAGATGAGGATGTTGTGATGGATGTGCGGGTACACCAGGTTAGATAGAATTAGAAATGAGGTTATTCATGACAAGGTGGGTATGACCCCTATTGAGGACAAGATGCGGGAAGCGTGACTTAGATGATTTGGTCATGTGAGGAGGAGGAGCACAGACGCCCCAGTGAGGAGGTGTGAGAGGTTGACATTGGAGGGCCTACGAAGAGGTAGAGGTAGGCCTAAGAAGAGGTGGAGAGAGGTGATTAGACAAGACATATCGCAACTTCAGCTGACTGAGGGCATGACCCTTGATAGGAAGGTATGGAGACAAGACAATAGTATTGACGCATTTATGACTAACCGTTGTTTTCTTTCATTGTTGATCACCTTATTGTCTTATTCTTTTTATTCTGCTTTTATATGACTTTTTGGTACCGTCCCTTGTCTATATTTTCATTATTGTGGTGCTTATACTTTCCTGAGCCGAGGGTCTATTGGAAACAACCTCTCTATTCTCGCCAGGTAGGGGTAAAGTTTACGTATACACTACCCTCCTCATACCCTACGGTGTGGGATAATATTAGGTATGTTGTTATTGTTTTTGTTATTGTTGTTGTTGCTGTTTGTTGTATTCAATGATGTATGGAGTATGGTTGAAATGGATTTCCTTGCATATTTAGTGACATGCAGTATGGTTGAAATGGATTTCCTTGCATTTTTAATGTCACTTCTTGCTGACTCAGTTACATTTAGTGTCTGGTATGTCTAGTTCCAAACACCTTCAATATTATTGGCTTGTCGCACCCAAGGGTATGACATAGTAGTTAATGAAGCAGACCGAGGACCATGAATCTTGGTTAGAGTTACTTGTTACCTATGCTAGTGGAAGATACCACTTCGGTGGAAAAATTGAGGTGAGTGCAAGCTGAGCTGCTTGTCACCACCTCATAAAAAAAGAAAACATCATTCACTTGTTATCATTTGTCTCTGTTTAACAGTTATGGCAGCCTAAATCCTAAATACTCTGGTTTATTAACAGAGGGGCATCTAGTCAATACAAAACTCTGTTCAAATGGTGGTCAATGCTTGTTGAACATATAATCATATATATGACAGCATGAATACCCCAGCGTAAAGCTAATTGCATAATGAGAACCTATGACAACCATGAAATCACTACTAAAAATTCTGCAAAAACCGACCAAGGTTGACCGACCAACTTTGGTCGATCAAAAAACCGACCAAATTTGGTCGGTTTTTCAAAAAAAATTTTTTTTAATTTTTTTTTTTTTACGAAACCGATCAACTTTGGTCGGTTTTCTTTGGCGCAAAAATGCGAAAAACTATTTTTGAGTCCCGCGAAATTTATGTTTCAAGAAACCGACCAACTTTGGTCGGTTTTTCAATTAAAATAAATAAAAATTAATATTAAAAAAAAGACCAAAATTAGTCGGTTAATTCGGCGGATCATTTAAAAAAACCGACCAACTTTGGTCGGTAATTTTACTTTTTAATAAAACCGACCAACTTTGGTCGATTATTTTCGTGCGAAAATACAATTAAAGAGTATAAATCAAATCAAAGGCAATCTTAAAATAAAATGTACCAATGGTCTAGTGGTAGAATAATATCCTGCCACAGTACAGACCCCGTTTCGATTCCCAGATGGTGAATCTTTTTATTACATAATTAAAATACCGACCAACTTTGGTCGGAAAAAACCGACCAACTTTGATCGGAAAAAACCGACCAACTTTGGTCGGTTTTTTCGCAATATTTTTTTTTTTTTAATTTAATTGACCGACCAAAGTTGGTCGGTAATTTCCGACCAACTTTGGTCGGTATTCCTTTCCGACCACAAAAATACCGTCCACACATAAATGGTCGCGTTTTGGTCGATTTTTGGCCATTACCGACCAACGTTGGTCGGTTTTTTTGGTCGGTTTTTACCGAATTTCTAGTAGTGAATATGAAGTTGCTTCTTGTCCAAAATGAGTTCTTAGTAAAATGTGGTGCAAAATTTTGTTGCTGCTCAGCATCACCTGCTCAGCATACTTACTTTCTCAAAGTAAAATAAAATTATGTAGCTGCTCAGCGCTGGGATTTCCAGAGAAGTTAAAATCTTCTGTTGTTTATTTAGTGCATTCCCTTGAGGACTATGATGTTTCCTCAGGAATCGCTAATGGACTATTTTCTGGAGTTTCTGCTAAGGCATTTCTGAAAGACAGCAAGAAATGGAAGAAACATGCAAGCGCTTATAATAATATCAACAAACTCATTGACGCACCACAACGTTATGGACATGAATGCATGACTTAGGAGGTTTTGTTGTGTAATGCATGTTATGCCAATAATAGCCAAGAAAAATACATTGGAAGTTATCTATGATTGAGGACTATAATCACTTAAATGGTGGAATTATGAACTTTTGAGCATAGATTGATTAGTTTATGTAATTTTTGACTAGCTTCGAGTTGTTTGGCGTCAAATTTGGAGGTTTGAGAGCGTTCTTGAATTGGGAAGTAGGCTTTGAGATGAGTTAAGTCTCCTTTCTAACCTTGTAAGAGGTAATTAACTCCATAGGTGAATTAAATATAAATGTGTACCTATTTGTGGGGGCTACGTACGTACGAGGTGACGAGAGTCCGTATGTAGCTACTATTATGCTATCGTCTGGGTAGCTCAGGAATCGTATCATGCCTTATTCGAAATGTGTGTGCCCTTACTTACTAATTCAATTACTCTAATCATGTTAAAATTTGACAAAAGAATTTGAAAAAGGGCTAAGTTCACCTATTTAAAGAATTTATTAGAATACTTGATTGTAAATGGAAATTCGTGTTTCCTTAAAAATAATTGCTGTTTGTGGATCAGGTCGAGCGCCTCAGTAGTAAATAAATGCATCTATGGTTCGCGTCGTTTGACCCTCCGGCAGTGCACAATTTAATATTATGTTGGACCGGGCCATACGCCCTCGGCATAATTGTGCATGTTAATTATTTGGAACTCTCCGTGATTTATATTGTTAAATGCCTTGAAATGTAAGTTATTAAATGATATGACTGAAATTGAGATTTTAATTATGAAAGAAGAACTTATCTCTTCCCGTTATTGAACTGTCAGTATTATTCATGATATTCATACTTAGCATAACACTTTAATTACATTATTGTTGGCCCTAGTAAGTGTCAAGTCGATCCCTCGTCACTACTTCTTCGAGGTTAGGCGGGATACTTACTGGGTGCATATTATTTATGTACTCATACTACGCTTTTGTACTTAATTGTACAGGATCTGAGGCTGGTGCATCTAGTCACCCGTCCGGCACGCATACCTGATCTTGGACCGAGACTTCACGGTGAGCTGCCCCCTACTGAGCTGCTCAGCAGCATGCCGGAGTTTCTCTTTTGTTTTTATCTGTCTATTATGTTTCAGACAGTAGGATAGTCATCTTTTCTATATTCTACTAGTTGCCCACACACTTGTGACACTATATCTTGGCACGTATTAGTAGACTTTGATTTTTGGGTTGTAATTCAATAGTTATAACTTCTTTTAGATGTTTCCGTTTGTTTGCTTTAAAAATTCTTTATTTATCAAATACTTTAAATATAAGTAAAGCTAAATGTTGGAATTTCTTAATAAACAAAAACAAATGAGAAATCACTAAGTTGTTCATTGTTGGCTTGTCCAGCAACGGTGCTGGACGCCATCACAGCCTGACATGGAGTTGGGTCGTGACATCGGCATAATTTGTGCGTAATAATTCTTGGAGTCCAATTATAATTGATATTGTTTCATTTCCTTGAGAGATTAATTTGTTAAATGATGGAAATTAATTTGAGATTTACTATCAGTGAAAGAATTATTTATTTATTTCTTGTTATTGAGTTTTCAGCTGTATTTACATAATCCATGCTTAATTATAATTTCGGTATTTTATTATTAGCCCATAGTAAGTGTCGAAGTCGACCCCTCGTCACTACTTCTTCGAGGTTAGACTAGATACTTATTGGGTACACGTGTTTTATGTACTCATGCTACACTTGTTGCATATCTTGTACAGGTACATATATGTCTAGTATTCTTATGGGCGCAGAGGCGTGGCTATTGCGGGGACTTAGGTGAGCTGCATCCCATGTTACGTATCCGTAACACACAGAGTCTCCATCACAGTTATTTACATTCTCCTGTCTAATTTGTATTCCAGACAGATGATGTATTTTATCATATTTCCTAGTTGATGCTCATGCACTTGTGACACCGAATTTTGGGGTTTCCTATTGACTGTTTAGTATGGTAGTTCATGTAATTATAATTGTTTCACCCTGTAAATTCTATTTCATACTATTTAGTTAATGGAAATTATGATTTCAAAAGGAATAAAAATGAGTAATTAAGTGGATCAATCATCGTTGGCTTACCTGACGGCGGTGTTAGGCGCCATCACGACCTAGGATAAGTGTTTGTCAAGTGTGCAAATAGAATAATACGGTATCTCAGGATTATGAATTCCCCAACTTCCACGGTAGGAAACAGTGGTTGAGAAAGGTTAGTAAAGTTCTATTTTTGTTAGTCTGCAACTTGCCTAATATGATCAACTTACATCATTCATATAATTACCACGTTCTCTCCTCAACTTGTCATATAATTACAATTACTACCGAGGGTTAGAGGTTAGTGCCAAAGGATTGTTAACTTGTTAGGAAGCCTCACGTGAGGTCGTACAATGGGAGATAAGATAAAATTTCTTCATCTGTCTCAATACATATAACGACGTTTGAATAACGCATTATTTAAGATATTAACTTCACTTATATCTATTACAATATTATAAGATAAAATACAAAAAATAATGGAGTAAAAAGAAAAAAGTAGTTTTACAGAGAACAACGTATAAAAGCCTAAAATTTGTATAATTTTACGTATTTAAATTTTTAAAATGATAAAAGTTAACTAAAATATAATATCATCAAATATTTTGTGAAGCCCCAAAACGAAAAATATTGTATATATAAATTGAAACGTAATAAAATCATGCGCATTCTGTATTGCATGGTCCACACCTCTTTAGCCAAGCTGCCGCACATGAACCTTATGAAACCCCTAGTTTTGTCAAGCTACGAAATGGTCCACCAAGGGGTACTGCATCTTGTAAATTGAAATGTCATTTATTATTATTTTTTAATTATTTTTTTATTTTTAAAATTTCATTGATCTTCATATACCGAATTAGACATTTGCTGACAAGAAGCTGTCAAGTGACGTGCTTAGTGGATACGACTTTCAGGCATCAAAGATTGTCCTGTAAAATCCTACTTAATATTTTTATTTTTGTTTAATCATTTGGTATCAAAATTTTGATGGACTGATTAATTTGGATTAACACCGGATAATCCTACAGGGGAAGTAAAACACTCCAATAACAAAAGGATATCCATTCTAGTAAAGCCTAATGTTGAAATTACTGCCTTTTGAGTAATTAATTTTGTAACCTTACCTCTTGATTTGTTAATTGCACACACTAGTCAGAGCTCGCCAGATACCACACTAAATTTCTATTTCATATGAAATGTTTTGCTATATCTCAAGTATCAGCAGATACCTAGCATGCTACGTAAAAATCATAAGTTATATAGAAAGAGATTGATAATTTCAACAATTTAAAGAGTCAAACCATTGAAACTTAGAGTAGAATGTCTTGTTTTTTATATTAAACTATCACAGTTAATGACTACTGTTGTTTAACTGTATTTGTAAAACAATTATGGAGAAGATAAAATAACATAAATGTAAATGAAACAGAATTTAATCCGAGCCCACTGAATTCACAGTGTTTCCTTAAGGAATTTAATCCCCTCCTAGTACCCAAGGTTGTGGATTATTTCCTCCCAGGATGGAACGAATTACACACTGGTGTAGCGATACTTCAAACACCAATATTTCAGCAAACACAAAATCGGTAGCAAATCACACTTACTAATACTTTGTTTGTAGTTAAAACAATGCAGAAGAAAGGAGGAGAAGTCAGAAATTCGTATGAAAAATCTGAAAGAGTGGACTGGTATTTATAGGTACAAACTGTTCTTCTGAAGAGGTGCAAACTGTTTTGTAAATGTCTTTTACAAAAAGTGAAGGGCATATACTATTACGTTTGGATTTAATATTAATATTCCGTTTACAAAAAATCGGATATTTATGTTAATAAATTTGGTATTGGTATTGGTATCCGTAGCCATAGCAGAAGCCGAGACAACTACAACTGGAATATGTAGATTAAAGTAAGTCATTGATCTCTACTCGTTATAAGTCAAACGACATCATATAGAATAAAACTAATTAAAGGCAGGATGAAAATAGTCCAATGGATCTCTATACTCGTTGTAAATTCACCTATGATGCAGCAAAGTTACGTACGCCTAATAGATGAAAAGAAAGTAACAGAATGACAGATGATAAAATATTTAATTATAATTAACAATGGTTGGGCAAAGAAGCATCAGCTCTTGAAATGGATGGATAGAAACCAATAATACTATCCAAACCTTGCCATATATATATGTATGACATAGCTGATACTAGCCAGTCTAAATAGAGAGAGAGAGCGTCTCTCCTACACTACTGGCCTAGTGGCCAAACGCTAATTAAATATAACTACTAATGTAGTTGCATGTCTCTTGCAAAACTTTGGAATCCAAAATAACAAGATGGAATTAAAGTGAAGTACAAAATAGAGGTAGCAGTTGAAATTAGTATGCTTCTAATAATGGCAATTATTGTCACATAAGTAAACTTCTAATAATAGCAGCTTGAGCACTATCACTCTCAGTAGAATCCAAAAGCACCGATAATCGTTCACTTAGGTCTTCCACTTCTCTGTGTAAACTTCTTATGTAGTTACATGTTTCTTGCAACACTGTGGAAGCTGTAACCTGCTTCAAACCAAATGGTAAGATAAAAGTTATAATTATTCACGTGATCATATACTAACTAATTAAACCTTTTATTTAATTAACATAAGCTCAAATAATGCATGTAAACAAATGTGAGTACTCTACCAAGAAATATAATGAAGTGACAAAGAGTCCTATAAATGTGACTAGCAAGAAATATTATGAAGTGACAAAGAGTCCTACACCACATGCTGCAACAGAGTATTAAATGAGGGCTTGTGGGCATGAGAATATGACCCTCAAACTTATCCCTAAAAAGAAAACGAAGGCCACATAAAATATGAATGGCTTCATGAAAATGTGTTCATTTGTGCACACACAACATGGATATAGTAAGTAATTGAAGACAACAAATGACCAATGTGGAGTAAATATAGCTAACAAATATTCGGATTTAATTATATACATGACAATACCAATTTTTTGAACGATCAGTGTAACTATGTTAGTTACTAGTTTTATCAGGTTAGCAATATTTAATACGTACTATAGAGATTTATTTATGTTATCTTATAAGCGACATAATTGTGTATTACACCAGTCAATACATAGAACTTAAATTCAAAAATATATATTCATGGTACCTTGTCAGAACGCCTATTGCGGATTTCAGGTATAAGCAGTTGTAACTTAGATACCAGATCGGCAATTTGATCATCGCTTATTCTTGAAACTCCTGACTGTCTCGAACGTAATCTTCGGCTTGACATTGTCAGGGGAACTGAGAAGGAACTCACAATTCAAACAATAAACCAGAACGGAAAGAGTTTGTGATTAAGCTGTCAGAGAGAAGTTATAATAGAATCTCGAGTGAATATTGTGTGAGTTCTGTTGAGTGGGAGTTTAAAAAGAGCAGAGGATAGTAACTATTTCATAGACAAGTTATGGACAAAGAGATATGGGAACCATAAAGAAGAGTAAGAGAAAAACACTAAGCAAGAAGTGTTGGAGGTGAAGATCAATAGACAAGTGCATGGGAGAAAACTGTGGGCTATTCTTGTTTTTATAGTAAGTTTGAAATATATAGAGAGGAAATAGAAGGAATCGGTGAAAGAGAATAAGGAGGCTAGGGTAGGCTGGATGGGTTGGTGGATTATTAGAAAATATGATTCATGATTTTGAGTAGAGGTTGATTTAGAATTTAAATAATATTATTGAGAATTCAATCATTAAAATTTTTATTATTGAACCTAAATTATTTTTATCCACATATATATATATATATATATATATATATATATATATATATATATATATATATATATATACTTCATTGAAAGGTTTTTGTTAAAGAAATTACAATTCACACGTTTATTCGTGAGTGGGGTCAAGAAAAGTTATTGTAGCCATTGTTTTTTTGTAATAATAAACTTAATTTTAGTATAATTATGCGCGGAGTAACATATATAAAGATATGTGTATGTATACGTGTATATATGTCGAATTGAACATAGATTTGCTTATAATTGTTAGGTTCACAAGGCGATAGTGGAAGGGGAGGACTTAGTTTTGGACAATCCTAATTAACTGTTAGGATTGAGTTAGGTTTAAATTTCAATTTCTAAGACTTATTCTAATTTTTGGTTTACCCGATTTCATGTCACATATTATATTGTCCACGCTTCATTTGTCAGATTTGGTGTGGGGGTGTTACATTCAAATATTAGTAGTTGATGGAGAACTTGGTCTCTTAACTTATATGATTTTGAGCGGTTCTCAGCTCATGAGTTAGATTTTGGATTAAATTAGATCCAAGATTCATTTTCTGATCAATACTTATATTGTTTTTACTTTATTGTGGGTTAAAGGGTAGGAGAAGGAACGCGTTGATGTCCTTCTCCATATGTCTCCTAAACTAGAGGTTAGTTTACGAAGTCAAGTAGGGGAAGAAGGCTAATAGAAAATTTGCCCTTGTTTATCTGCCAATTTTGGGGCCTCTTGTGTCAGTAGCAGCACGCAAGCCCATGTTATCTTATTATCTCCCTGTCATTTTAATATAACAACAAAGACCACTTTAGTCTCTATACCTTCCCCCACCCCACCCCACCCCACCCCAACTCCACCGTATATAAAATTAATTCTATTAACATACTATAAGAAATAGTATCTGTATTTGAATTCATTTACATTTTTTGTTTTATGATGACTTGATGATGATTTGAAAGAGATGTGAATCATATCCATGACAACGAGGTTGGAGTAGAGTAGTGCAGCTATGTGTAGAACTAGGGGATGTACCATTTAAGATATTCACGTAACTTAATAGTTTTGATCCAAATCTTGTATCCGCAGAGGCACAGCCACAATGTCGGCTGCTGGTTCGGTCGAATTCAGTAACTTTGGTTCAAATCATGTTTTTATCTTAAAATTTTATTAAATATGTATAAATTATTAATTTAGAACCCAATAATTTAAAAGGATTAAGATCCCGAACCCATAAGCTTGAAGTTCTCATTTCGCCTCTATGTATACATCTTAAAAAGTTTAATTTAATATGTGCAAATTATAAATTAAGAACCCAATAACTCAAAAGAATTAAAATCTAAAATTAGTACACATCAAATCATAAATCCGCCTCTAGAGCTCCCTCCGTGGAATAATTTTCTTCCATTAACTCTTGGCTCTTGCTTAGTAATGTCAGCCGATGATCATTAAACCCTTCTTTCTTTACCTAACTTCAGCAGGACAAACCCAATCAATGGTTCTGGCGTAGAAGAAGTAATTGGACAGACTCTCTTTTTCTGATGACGATGATTTTGATGATGATATAGGTGAATATGGATATTCGACAAGAAGAATAGAGGACAAATAAAATAAAGAAAAGAAAACAAAAGATAAAAGAAGATTATAACTTGTATTCTTTCCATGAACAAGAAAGGGATTCCAAGTTAACCTCTCAAAGAAAAATGAAGTCTAGCTAGGAGTGACATTCTCTAGACCTTTCCAACTTATCATATCTAAGTCATAAAAGGTTTTGTTTCATCCATCACTTAGTTAAACTGCAGAAGTCTTCCAATTTGCATTGTTATAAGCTTCATTTGTTTGGAACTCAGAGGTTTTCCTCTTTCTCTTGAGATTCATTTATTGCTTTTAGTTTAATAAATTTTAACCACCTTAAGGTGGGTAATAAAAAGATTTAACATTTCACCATTAGACGAAAAATAGCAGATCTTCACCTTGTTTAATCTAGGAAGATAGTCCCTCGGTTTCAATTTCTTTGGATGTCACGGCCCAAAATCTCACCACAGGCGTCGTGATAGCACCTAGTCTCTAAGACTAGGTAAGCCGATTTCAATTACATTTTGAAGCTATTTCTTTTAAAACTAACAACGGAAATAATTACAATATACAACCTCCCAAGACTGGTAGTACTGAGTCACGAACTCTAACTGAATACATGGAATGATCACGAGTACCGAATATACAATACTGTTTGATTACAAATTAACAGTACAATGAAATAAAAAGACTCCAAGGGACTGCGACGACTAAGCAGCTCTACCTTGAATCCTTACGATCTCGCTTTAACTCTGCTCAAGTCCGATGTCTCCAATACCTTGCTCTGCACAAAAATGTGCAGAAGTGTAGTATGAGTACATCACTGTCGATACCCAGTAAGTATCAAGACTAACCTCAGTGGAGTAGAGACGAGGTGCAATCAAGACACTCACTAGTCTAATAACCTGTGCAATATAATATACAAAATAATAGGAAACAAATAACAATAAGGACAACATAAAACAACCAGTGATGTGCACAGTAAGACAATAAAATCACCATTAATATCGCTCAACAATTGATAAATACATTTATACCCAGTTAAATCAAGTTCTTCAATTAAATATCTTTCACACATAATTCTTACGAATAAAACTCTTTTTCAAATATAATTTCCTCAAATAAACATCTTTCGAATATAAAATTCTTTCAATAAATATCTTCAATTATAATTTTCTTAAATAAATATCTTTCAAATACAATTCTTTCATATAATTCTTTTTGAATAAAAATCCTTCCAAATAAATATTTTGAATATAATTCTTTCAATTAAAAGTCACCATGTGACACCTCATTTCAAAATCATAAAAACACGGGTCTCAGCCCATTTTCATATTTTTCGTAAACACGAGTCTCAGCCCATTTTTCATGTTTCCACGGCACCTCGTGTCCATAATTAAATCATCATATTTTTCCGGCACATCGTGCCCTCATTTCATATCACAACTAGACGGACAACTCATGTGCCAAATATCATTATCATTTCATTACAGCACCTCGTGCCCACATTTCATATCTCAACTGCACGGACAATTCACGTGCCAAATATCCTCATTATTTACTCACGACACCTCATGCCCACATTTCATTTTATAATCTGCCTGGCCATAGCCACAGGCTCTCAATTTCACCATAAATCAGATTGTTATCAATTTACCAACAATAAGATAAATTACACAAGGTATAAAAATAAATACAAGAAAATCACAACATCACATGAAAATCATCAAAACCACAACTCCACATCATCACATATCGTCCATGATAATAGCCACCTTTATCGCTCCTATTGCCACCCTTATCGCTCCTATAGCCACCCTTATCGCTCCGATTGCCACCCTTATCGCTCCTATAGCCACCCTTATCGCTCCGCCCAGACAATATCAATAGCCACTCTTATCGCTCCTATTGCTACCCTTATCGATCCGCCCAGACAATATTCCAACAATACAATAACAGTGAAATGCCACCCTTATACCCACATAATATCAACGGTGAAATGACACCCTTATCTCCTCAAAATAATAATTCACACAATACAACAATTTACACGACAAGTTATCACGGCAACATAATAAAATCACTACACATTACAGTTTGCTCAATGGCCATAACAAATTCTAAGAATATAACAAAATCAATTAATTTCACAACAAAATAGCCAAAAGCTCCACACAATATGTACAACACCCAAAAACAACCAATAGAGATAGAAACTATTCAACATAAAGCAAAGTCTTCATTAAATTCAAATTTTTAATAATTATATAAACACCTCTTCTTAAGCTCATTTAATTAATTATTTGCAGAGAAAAAATCCATAATGAAATTCAATTCCAATAATTATCAAACTAACAAATTCACGGAATTACATAAATAATCAAGTAACAATCACATCAAATTATCATATAACAATAGATTTAACAACAACAAACCAACAATTACCCAATTTATCACATAATATGCTCAAGACTTTAACTCAATAAATATTTACACGTATAAGCCGAGTACGTACTCGTCACCTCGCGTACACGGCTTTTCACATTTCACAAATAGCACATAAGACTTGATGCCTAAGGGGTAATTCCCCCACTCGAGGTTAAGCAAGACACTTACCTCTTTGAAGTTATGCCGATATTCCAAAATCGCCTTCTTGCTTGAATTGACCTCCGGACCGCTCAAATCTATCCAAATTAATTGTATAACTTCATTAAAATTTATCGAAAATAATTTCGGATAATAATTCGTCGACTTAAAATTTTATTCCAAAAAGTCAACAAAAGTCAACGCAGGACCCGACTCTCGGAACCCGACATAATTTTCATAAAATCCAAACACCCATTCCGATACGAGTTCAACCATACCAATTTTATCGAATTCCAATAACAAATCGACCTCCAAATCTTAAATTTAAACCAAGAGGGTTTTCTAAATTTTTCAACCCAATTCACTAATTTAGTGATAAAAACAACAATAGATTCATGTAATTTAATCAAAATCAAGTTAGGAATTCTTACCCCCAATATTTTCCTTAAAAAACCCTCGAAAACCGCCTCACCCGAGCTTCCTTGGTCCAAAAATGGAAGAATGACACGAATTTGGACTTTATTCTACTGCCCAGGGGTTTGTTCTTCGTGTTCGCGAGACTCCGCTCGCGTTCGCGAAGTCATTTTCAAACTCTTCTTAGACAGTCTCTAATGGTCATAACATTTTGTATAAAACTCCAAATGATAAATGGTTTGACTTTCTGAAAACTAGACTCCAAGAGCTATAACTTTCATTTGTTGCTCATCTTCCACTTCCTTGTAGATTACGAGATATAAGCTTTCAAAGTCAGCCCTATGCAACAGAGATTTCCAAACTCTTCCCGGACAGGGGATGTTTGTTGGTTGTTGATTTAAAATTTAAATTTTATGGGTTTAAACTTTAAGGCTATTAGTATTTAACTTATTATATTTTTTAAATATGGATTCATATTTACTATTACTTACACTTTTAGTAAATTTTTATGCATTATTTATGCTCCACAATTAAAGTACTAGGTTCATGAATGTGGTGTCACAATACTGCATCCGCCTCTAGTGTATATATTTATCTTGATGAGTTGAGCTCACATTGGACTAAATAGAAATACTGGACTAGTGGAAGGAAAAAAAAGAAAGAAATTACATGACATGATAGGGATGTGTTGCACCTTTTCTCGGCGAACTTCCTGTATAGTTTTTGGGGACAAGATGAATTTCCTGTATAGTTGTTGCACCAAGATAATTTTTCCTTTTTCCTTTTGAAGTTTTTTTTATATCTTTAACAGAATAATGAAAGACTCAACTGAATATTAGAATTCATACAATGCCAATTTTTTTTGTGGAAGGATCATTTTTTTAAAATTACGTAAGAGAATCGAGAAATAAGGAAAATAATGGATGGTAGAAATCGAACTCAAATGTATTGTTGTTTACCCGTAAAAAAATATAGTTGAATTTGTTACATGATTAATAAACAAGCGAATTGATTTGATCCAAAAAATGATAAAGAGACAAGATTAATATTGAGATTAGCAATTGAAATTGAAGAAGATGACGAGCCTAGCTCCGAACACAGTATCTCCGAGAGCAAAAGCGAACATAACGATAAAGTGCAAATAAAGTTGTTGAATTGAGAGCAAACATAATAAAATAAAGCTTTTGTGTGCAGAATATTTCATCCCCTTGCAATGGCTGCTGGGCCTGCTATTCCTAGGGAAACAAGATCCTAGGATCAAGCTCTTTTTAAATGGTAACAAAAGAGTCATTAATGAACGTGATGACAGGTTATGAATGCAAATATTCTCTGCAATGGTCGCTCATTTAATATTAGTGAATATTCCCTCATTGAATGATATCCGATGGAAAACCCTTGGTCTTTTTTTGTTAACTATGCTCCCTTCGGGATTTACCCTATGTCGATTACATTCGTTATATCTGGTATTGGTTCTTCCCTGACTTGCCCTTTGCCTATTTCTGGTTTCACGCATCATGTTACTATTCGACCACCCGTTATAAACCAATTTTACCCCATACAGATAGTCCCCTTACTTTTCGGTGACATATCTTAGTGTTACCGAAAAGTTGGCGAAGATTTCTTTCTTGGCGGAAAAATTCCTGAACAGACTCTAAAGCTTGAAAGGACGCAAGTTTTCTCGCATTTAATACCCCGAACACGTGTTTCCCCACCATTCAGCAAATATTTTCGCCGATTTTTGAGGTAATCATGACCACGATTTTTGCTATCTATAACTTTCGTGCTACTTAACATTTTTACTTCTTCACTTTTACAACTTTCAAAAGCCTTTCTTCATCTTTGCATCTTCTTCAACTTTCTCATCAAAAGTTTTACTGAACTTTTTTTACCATAGCTTCTTTCTCTGTCTTCTTCGGAAACACTAATCTTCTCTTCGGTGGAGGCCCAAAGAAAAATAAGGACAAGGAAGTTGATGTCGATTCTGATCCTCCCACTATTAGCACCATCATACCACATCATCTCAGCACCGCTAACGCCTTTCAAGAGAAGGCTCCTTCTGCATCTTCACTGACTCGGCCATTTAGTAGGCATCCCTCCTCTATTCGCCCTTCTAGTATCCCAACTATGAAGGAGGACTGCAACTGACCCAATTTTGAAATCCTCGTCCTGGATATGGTAGAACAGGTTACCTTCACTAAGGAGGGATTTATGTATGTCTGTACATATCCCTTTACTTTGGGTCCATTTTTCCTAGAGTCGAGTGAAGGGATTGACCAAATAATTTTGGAGTTTTGCCACCGGTATCTGGTATGCTTAACACAAGTAGGCCCATCTATATGGCAGAAGGTGGCTTGCCTTCGCCAACTGAGCATGGAGACCGGGGAAACCCTAACCCTTGCATACATAATGAACTTTTACTCTACTAAAATTTTTCGTAGGGGAGTAATAAACTTTAGCAAGCATGGTCACAACGCTCTCCTCACCAGCATAAATGATGAAAACAATCACGGATAGATGGAACGATCCTTTGTCGTTGCTACCAGGGACATCGTCCCGGCCACAACTCTAACTTTTCCCGAGTCGTGGAATCACTTTCGTAAGTTTTCGGTCATTCACTTCCTTCCTTCATGAAAAGATTGTTTCATGTTGTTACTGATTTTTTTGTTTCTTTTGTCTCAGCCACCTGATGGGAACCATCCCGTGTTTAAGGTCTGGACCAGTGGGTTCAGAAAATTCTGGAAATCATGACTCCAGAATCCGGCCAGTGGAAAGAAATGTCCCCCAAATACGGGCGAAAGGCCAAGCACCATGGTAAGTTAAAACATCCTTTATTTTACCCCTGTTCGAACATAAGAAATCTTTTACGAACAAACTGCTAACACTGTGTTTTGGTCCAATACGAGACTTCCAAGGGGCTCTGTCACCTGCCACGAGGTTGACGTCTTGGTTGACCCCGAGGAGGCCAGGAGGGTATTAGAAAATGTCCTTGCCCGGAGCATAGCTCGTGGATATACCCGAGCCTCCGGTGAGGGTGCTTCCTCTCGGAGTCCCCAGCCTGAGATCAAGAAACCAAAGAGATGGCGCTCCTCCTCGACTGGGATTTAAGAGAAGAGAGCAAAGAAGACGCAATCCGAGCCGACCACTATGGTCCTTGTCGATGAAGGGGAAGCCAGTGGTGAAGAAGCTCCCCTTCAAAGGAGAAAAAGATCTTCACTAGCTCAATCAGATGCTCAACCGGGAGCACTTCAAAACCTAACATCGGATGAAGTTGAGGCACTTTTGGGCGAGACGGGATTGATCGAGAATGTTGATTCTCGTTTTCCGACCTTTTTTGTTGCCTCCGGTCCAAGGAGTTCAGACCCTGAGCCTCTTCTGCCTCCGACCACTGAGCCAATAACAATCAACAGTTCTTCTACCACCGTTGCTTCTTCACCTTCCATACCGATGGGTCCACGCCCATTGACACTAGTTGCTCCTTCGCCACCAGCAACAACTACGTCTCCTTCACCGGTACCACCTGACCAAGAAAGGGGTGCTTCTCCTCCCCGGTCTCCCGACCACGGGAATTTGGGGCATAATTATTCAACACCTTCTCCAGATCCTCGAGGGAGGAGAAGTGCTACTCTTTCGATTTCGAAAGAGTGCCATCTTTTGTCCAAGCCGGTGGAGCTTGCGAATTATCCGAAGTCGTTGGCTTCAGAGAAAGATTAGAAGAAAATGCGCTCCTTTTCTGGAGAGTTCCTGATAAATAATGCCATGCATAGCGCGACGTACGTACAGTACTAGTTTCCTCATATCTTCTTTTCTACTCACATGCCGCAATGGAAATCCTGACTTTAATATTCTATTTTATAGGCCAACTTTCTTTTTTTTTTGTAGGCCTGCAAAGGTTGATCCTCGATAAGAAAGGACTTGCTTCTGAGCGGGATCAACTTTTGGCCGAAAGGAACCAATTTGCTGCGCGCCTCCCAGTGTTAGAGGCAAAAGCTGTTGAGATGGGCGAGCTTGAGGCTCGGTTTCAGCAGAGCGAACAAGATAAAAGTCCCACATCTAAGAAGCTTCTCAATTACACAAAAAACTTCAAGAGGCTAAGGCTAAGTGGGTCAAGCGCCATGACGTTGTGCTTGATGGTGCCGAGCGCGAGTCTGCCTTCGAGGAGCAGATCAATAATTTGAAGGCAGACTTAAGCTCTAAAATTGAGGAGGCCAATGTTGCCGAGGAAAAGAGGGACCGAATGAAAGAGAGGCTTAAGAAGTCCATGGACCTATGAATTTTGAGCTCGACACCCGCCTCCATGCTATGAAGTCCGAAAGGGAAGAGCTTCAAGCCAAAATCAATAAATTCCAGGCCAAACTCCAAGGCCAAGAGGATTCCCTTGACTTCAAGAAGACATATTCCATATATCATATGAAGAGGAAGACCTTGGAGGAGGCCAAATCGGGCATCGCCAACATAGACGATTATATTGCCCATGCCCAGGAACTGGATTTATCTACTCGTCAAAATCTTCCTGTTCTGCCCACTGCGACTCAATTCTCGAGTACTGGTTCCAAGCACTAGTTTTGAGTACTCAAGAACTGAAGGGGATACTGAAGAAGATAAAGGCGCTGAACCCGGAGCGTATCCGCCTTCCTCTACCGGGGGAATTGTAGATCCATCTCCCCCTTCGGGTTCCGGCGGCGATGATGTATAATTGTTTTTTTGAATCTTCTAATTATGTCAAGCTTTTCACCGAGTTTGACACTTTGATAAATAAATAAATTTTTTTTTGCTTAAGTGTTGCACAAAAATATTTCTTTTATATTTAGTCGATTAGACCTTCGAGTTTTTTAATCCGATAGCTTTTGATTCCAGGCATAAACGCTTTCGGAATCTACCCTTTACTACGAGGGTTCCATAATAAAGGGCCCTTATGTTTATGGTGCTCTTGAAGAGGACATCTCTTGTTCATTCCGGCAGAAGCATTTGAAGTTTTAGTTAACTTTCAAACGATAAAATTTACTCATTATTTGGACAAGAAATAAGATAAAAATAAAAGGACTTTATTTTATTCTTTCTATCTTTAAAATTACATAAGCATAAATGTTGCTAACTTGTACAACTTATTTCTACGGAGTTGATCATGCAGTCCCCAATCCTGATGAAACATTGATCCCGACTCTTGCAGTCCACGATTTTCGTGGCATTCCTGGTGCCGTATCGGATATTATTCCCTCTAGTATTCAAATGCAAAGAATGCGAATTCAAACACTGAAAGTCTTGTTTCAACGGTGGAAACAACTTGTGAATGGCTAAATAATCCTTTCTCTATTGATGGAAGGCAAAGCTTGCCATCGAAGCAAAGATTATTTAACCATCCACATAGTCGTTCGCCATCGATGTGAAAATGTTACTGCCTTGATATCTAAAGGTATTTCCTTTGCCGATGTCACTCCCTTCATAGTATGGTTTTTGTTGATACCTCGTTAAAAACCTTTCCAGAAAAACTCTATTGGGACAAAAACTGGTCGAAGGGAAAACAAAGTGCAGCGTGTACTTTCAGCATTGGTAGGATCCATCAGCAGTAATACCTTTTAATTGCAGTCATGTTCTAATTGTTGGGTAATTTGACTCCATCTTGATTTTCCAACTTGTACGACCCTTTACCGATGATACCTGAAACTCGATAAGGGCCTTCCCATATTGGTCCTAGCTTCCCGGTATTGACTTCCCGAGTGCTCTGAGTCACCTTTCTCAAAACCAAGCCTCCTACCTTGAAGTAGCGGAGATTGGCCCTGCGATTGTAATGTCTTTCCATCCTTTGCTTTTGAGCAACCATCCTTACATATACCAAGTCCCTGTATTCGTCGAGCAAGTCCAACCTTACCAGCAATGCTTCATTGTTTGCTTTTTCGTTTGTTCGAGAAAACCTTAAAGTCAGCTCTCCCACTTCCACCGGTATCAGTGCTTCCGTGCCACACACGAGAGAGAAAGGTATTTCTCCTGTGCTTGACTTTGCTATTGTTCGGTATGCCCATAACACTCCCAGTAACTCATCGGGCCATTTTCCCTTAGCATCTTCTAACTTCTTTTTCAGGTTCTGAATGATTACCTTGTTGGTTGATTTTGCCTGTCCCTTAGATATTGGATGGTACGGTGAAGATGTAATTCTCTTGATTTTCAATCCTTCCAAAAATTTTGTGACTTTCGAACCTATGAACTGCGGCACGTTGTCATAAGCAATTTCCTTCAGAATTTCGAATCGGCAGATTATGTAGTCCCATATGAAGTCGACCACTTCGTGTTCACTGATATTTTGGTAAGGGCCTACTTCAACCCATTTAGTGAAGTAGTTAGTTAAAACTAAAAACAATCTTACATTTCCAGGACCCTATGGTAGAGGATCAACTATGTCCATTCCCATTTTCATGAATGGCCATGGGGACAACACCGAACGCAAGAGTTCTGTTGGTTGGTGCACTAACTACGCATGGCGTTGACACTTGTCGCATTTCTCAACGAACGTCTTTGCGTCCCGTTTCATCCGAGGCCAATAGTAACCTACTGTCACGCCTTGACCTCGAGGAGCGTGACTGGCGCTCAACTAAGATACCCCGACCGAGAAAGCCTATACAATACCTTCTACCCAACTTGTGCATGATTAAAGAAAAGATACATTTATATCATTAATTAAACATCATGAGGTCATGTGAATAACACTAGTTCACTTCCATTAGTTACGTCATTAACAAGTTCTCAAAACAGTACACTATACATTCGTAGTTAAAGTGGGACAAATGATACAATTACAACAAGTTTATTTCAACCTTCCCAAAACAGGATACAACCCACACTATGTCTACAGAGCCTCTAATAGAAACAAAAGAGTAATACAATAATGCCGGCAACAAAGCCCCGGCATACCTCAATACATTATGTGCATGGAACAAGAAATACATGAACCCGAAATGAAGTGGGGCGCACCAAGTCAGCTGAGGAAGGGGGTGTCCTGCTATCACTGATCAGTACCACCTGCTATGGAACTACCTGCATCCATTAAAGATGCAGCGCCTCCGGCAAAACAGACGTTAGTACATGTCGAATAATATTAGTACGAAAACCAAACATATGCAAGGACTTGGAATTACAAGATGGATATGATGAATCATGGTAAAAATAAAAGTCTTAGATAGCCATAAAAGTCAAAAAAGATTTATTAAGAACATCCAATAACACATATATATTTCAAGTCGGGAATCCTCTATAACTACTTTTACACAAAGCGGCCTTGCCGCCTGACCTGAATGTATGGGGGTGGAGGTGTAATCACAATACCAAAAACTCTACACAAAGCGGCCCCGTTGCCTCTCCCCAATGTATGCAGGTGAAGGTGTATTCTCAATACCATAACTATACACAAAGTGGCCACGCCGCCTCACCCCAACGTATGTGGGTGGAGGTGTAATCACAATACCACAACTCTACACAAAGCGGCCCCGCCGCCTCACCCCAATGTATGCGGGTTAAGGTGTAACCACAATGCCACAACTCGAGTTCCCAAAATGTTAATAATATGTACAAAAGAGTTCCCATCTAATCAACTATTTGGCACCTTTGGCCGTAGCAAGTGTAAATTCATAAAGTATCATCATATGAGAAATGTAATCACACTGATTTCATACAAGATGTTCTTCCCAAAGGGGTATAACATGATTAAGTCAAAAATAGAGAATCATTAATACACGAGGGTTCTAACACGTTATGCCAATTGGGCATCAATTCTACTAGTTTGAATACCCCTCATCAACAACGTTTCAAGTTCGACTACATATGATAGAATTTTACAAGGATTCAGGAATTCCGATACTAGAACAAGAGTTTAGCCTTCATACCTCGAAAGAGCTTTTTGTAGTGCCACAATAATGTCCCAACACTCCTAACGATGCAAATCTATAGAGGAGGGGAGAATTACAAGCATGATTAGAGAAATTCGTATGTCAAGGGCTGTCACAACTATGACCCATCCTTTCCCTCAACTAATTCAACAATGAAATCACACAAGATTGTTCAACAACTTTCCCACAATCCCTATTAGCTCATGCATGTGATAAATCTACCTTTATCACCCATAATCAACCCCAAACCCGAAATTGAAGAATTGAGGAAAGAAATTCTTACCTCTTTGAAGCCCTAGCAAGTTCCTTTCGATGAAATCCCAAGGTTCGATCAAGGTACAGTGGTGCAATCCTTAACCCTCCCTTTCCTCTCTCTAGAATAGTTCTCTCATCTCTTTAAAATGACCAGTGATCCCCCAAAAATGAACCCTTAGGCTAGATAAACGAAATGGGGGTCGGGTTATAAAATTAGAAAAATAAAGCCCCGACGCAGATCTGCGGTCGCATATGCGACCGCATAATACTTCTACGGCCCGCAAAATGGGTCGCAAAATGGCCCTCCTGAGTTGAGCACTTCTGCCACACTCTGCGAATGATATGCGTTCCACAGATTTGTTATGCGGTTGCATAATGCGCCGCAGGACTTCCTTTTGAAAACTTTCGTGCTGGGTCTGCGATGGGTTATGCGGCCCGAAAAATTATTATGCGGCCCAAAAAATGATTATGCGGCTGCATAATGGACCGAATAGTGGCCCAAACATTTGCCCATATTTTTGTCTCACTCTGCGGCAGATCTGTGACTGCATATCAGTTCTGCGACCGCAAAATGGACCGCAGAAATGCCCTGCACTTCCAAAATTTTACTTCATCTCCCCAACGCGCTGTTCAACCCAAAAAGTACATAAGTCTACTTCGGCACCACAAAACCCCGGGTTTTCGGTAAGATTTTACGGGGCCTTACACTTTCCCTGATCAACTTTATAACTAACGAGTCTGCACCAGAATGGTTCTCGCAAACCACTTCGTGGACTTCCCTTATCACATAATCTGCCTCCGAGGCCCCCAGATACCGGGACAATGGTCCTTGGTATTATCTTCTGTATAACAGCCCATCTACATGGCAGTAACGAGCTACTTTGGTTCATAGTCCCCGAAACGCCTTCGGGTCTTCGGGTAATTTTCCATGCCGAAGATACTCGGCGAACTCATTCCTCCAGTCCCAGACTAAGTTGGTTGAATTGACTTCGCAGTAACTGTTCACATCCAATACGGAATGTAGAAGTTGAATGACAGTACCGGAGTTAGATCCTTTCATCTTCGTGGATGACCCCAAATTAGCTAATGTTTCTGCTTCCACATTTTCTTCCCTTGAAATGTGGATGATTGACCATTATCTGAACCATGCGAGCAACACCTGGAACTTGTTCAGATATTTTTGTATGCGTTCTTCCTTTATGTCGAAAATCCCGTACACTTGGTTTACTACCAGCTGGGAATCACATTTAACTTCGATGACCTCAGAGCCTAGTCCCTGGGCTAGCTTTAGACCTGCAACCAAAGCCTTATACTCGACTTCATTTTTAGTTAACGAAGTAGTTTCAATAGCCTGCCTCAAGGTTTCCCCCGAGGGCATGATTAGAACTATCCTGAGATCGAACCTTTTTACATTGGACGCATCCGTAAACAAGGTCCAAACTCCGGATACTGTTTTCGGCACCAACACTGCTTCCTTAGAATCCAAGGGTATTAACTCGAGACTAAAATCGGCCACAAAGTCGGCCAAAACTTGTGACTTGAGCGTAGTCCTTGGCTTGTACTCAATGTCGAATTCACTAATTTCGACTGCCCATTTAGCCAAATAGCCTGACAACTCAGGCTTATGAAGGACATTCTTTAAGGGAATTTTTGTCACAACGGCTATCAGGTGGCATTGAAAATAAGGCCTAAGCTTTCGAGAGGCAACTACGAGAGATAAGGCCAATTTTTCGAGGTGTGGATAACGGGTTTCCACTACTGATAATATTTTACTAACGTAATAAATAGGAAAGTGCGTACCTTCCTCCTCTCGAACCAAAAAGGTACTTATTTCTACTTTCGAGACCGCTAAGTATATTAACAACTGCTCGTCTTCCACCGATTTTGACAGTATCGAGGGGTTAGACAAGTATCTTTTTAGGTCTTTAAGTGCTTGTTGGCATTCCGGAGTCCATGCAATACCGCTCCTCTTTTTCAAAAGCGAAAAGAAGTGATAACACTTTTCTGAGGATCTTGAGATGAATCTGCCTAGAGATGCTAACCTCCCGGTCAGCCTATGTACTTTCTTCACACTCGTTAATTGGTCCGGAATGTCTTCGATAACTTTTATTTTATCTCGATACCACTTTGCGAGACCAGGAACCCCAAGAACTTACCAGAGCCAACCCGGAATGCATATTTTTCCGGGTTGAGTTTCATGTTATGCTTCCTTAAGATGTTTAAAGTCTCTTGGAGGTGTTTCATATGATCTCCTTATAATGACCTGACTGGTTGTTTTGAGAATTAGCATTCCGTTCAGTGGCTTAATGTCTCGAGTAGCTTTGTATTATGAATTGTGACTTTGCATGTGTGATCGGGTTCGGTTTTTGGATGATACGAGATTGATTTGGAAGGATGATTCTTATTTTAGAAGCTTTAATGGTATGAGTTGACCGGAGTTTTACTTTTATGTAGATGACTCTGGAATGGTGTTTTAAAGATTCCAATAGCTTCGTATGGTGATTTTGAACTTAGGTATATGTCTGGATTTGGATTTGGAAGTCCGTAGGTTGATTTGATGCGTTTTGGTGAAAGTTGGAAAGTTGAAGGTTTGGAAAGTTGACAGGTTTGACCGGGAGTTGACTTTATTGATATCATATTTGGATTTTGATTCTGGGAGTTAGTATAGATATGTCGTGTTATTTGGGACTTGCATGCAAAATTTGATGTCATTTCGGGTTGATTTGATATGATTCGACGCGAGTTGTAGAAGTTGAAAGTTCATAAGTTCATTAAGTTAGATTTGAGGTGCGATTCATAGTTTTGATATTGTTCAATGTGATTTGAGGCCTCGAGTAGGTCCGCATTATGTTATGGAACTGGTTGGTATGTTCAGATAGGGTCCCGGGGGTCCCGGGTGTGTTTCAGACGGGTTTCAGATTATTTGGATCATGTTGAGTGAAGCTAGTTTGGGCAGGATCTAGTGTAGTCGCACCTGCGGACCACTAGGCGCAGGTGTAGTGATCACAGATGCGGAAGAGAAGGAGCGCAGATGTGCATTCCTGGTCACAGAAGCGACATTGGCTGAGGTGAGGTATTTTGGCAGAAGCGGATTATTTGCCGCAGAAGCGGCCGTCGCAGAAGCAACCTTGTGTTGTAGACCTCCGTTCTGGGCAATTTTCGAGGGGTTCTTCACGATTTGGATTGGGGTAAGTGTTCTTTACCCCTATTTGATTATATTTCATGATTCCATCTTTATTTTTATCATTAAATCATTGATTTGAGTTGGAGAAACTTGGAGATTTTTGTAAAAACGTTCAAAAATGTAAAATGATGATTTGAAGGACGATTCGATGTCAGAATTGGATAATTTTAATATGGTTAGACTCGTATCGGAATGGATGTTCGGATTTTGGGAATTTTGTAGAGTTCTGAGGTGCGAGCCCAGGGTTGACTATTTGGGTTGACTTTTTAGTTTTCATTAAAGATCAAAGCTTTATTTTTCGAAATTGTTTCATATGGTTTTTATTTATGATATTAAGTTATTTTGTCTAGATTTGAGCTATTTGGAGATTGTTTAACACGAGAAGGTCATTTTAGAGTATTGATTTGGCTTCTTTGAGATAAGTGTCTTTTCTAACTTCATGTGGGGGAAACTACCCCTTAGGATTTGAGTTGTTTGTGCTATTTGTGATATGCGGAAACCGTATACATGAGGTGACGAGTGCGTACTCGGACTTATATGTAGAAATTGACCGGTTTAGACTCTTAGTCTTCTTTCATGTATTTATTTGGATTTTTTAGCACGTGTTACATCTCTTATTCGTCATGTTTACTCTTAGATGCTTTATTTGAAGTTGTTACCTCTTTTATCATTATGTGACTTCTTTTATCGATGATTTACTCTTAAATGAAATTGTTGTTACATGACATCCTTTTTGCCAGTTTATTCTCATGCATTTAGGCGTAGTTGCTAGTTCGTTCCATCTCTTTCATTGTTAGCCTATTTCATATACTAGAATCCGAAGTTTGCCATTTCATGGAAATACCTTCATTGTCGAGTTTATCCTTAAGCAATTAATTGAATTTGAAGTTATTGAAAGTCATTAATCTATTTTAATTGAAGTTGTGTTTAAAGGGGGTGTTGTTCCTTATTGATTTACTTTCCCGTTCATTTTGTTGTTATGGAGATTCTATATACATTATGTTTGAGCCGTGGGCTATTTTTTGTGGAAATATTAATATTGTTGGTTCTTTGGAAAGGTTGTGGTCAATGGGCACTTGTGGTACGAGTCGATATGTCGTGTTGTCGTGATGTTAGCACATGTGAATTATTGTGTGGATAGGTTTTTGTTATGCAGAGTATAAGGGTGGTATTTCATTGTTGTTGTTATGCGGGGAATAAGGGTGGCATCTCACTGTTGTTGATTGTGTGGAGTGATACACGAAGTTATTGTGTTATCGTCCAGGCGGAGCGATAAGGGTGGCTATTATACGGAGTAATACTGGTGGCTATCAGAGTGATACAAGTGGCTAATAATATCGTCAGGGCGGAGTGATATGGGTGGCTATCAGAGAGTTAAGGGTGGCAATGTTAGGGATGATGTGTGATGGCTTGGGAACATTTTGTTGGTGACATTCATGTGATGATGTGTTTTTTCTTGTGTATGTCATTTACTTTACATGACTTGTTGTGTTGCTTCGATGAGCTATATGATTTCTTTGATATTACTTGTTGACTTGGGCTGTAAAATACACTCGCACAAGTATACACCGTAGCATGCCACTTATACTAGATCATGAGTATGAAACTTGACATCTATTGACCATGCCCATATATTCTTGTATTATCTGTTTCATGTTGATATTGAGCCTCTGATCATGACGGGCAAATTGAGATATTGGCACGTGAGTTGTCCGTACGGTCTTGATTAGAAATGTGGGCACAAGGTGCCATGAGTATATGAATTGTGGGTTGAGACCAGTGACTTGTGATTATGAGATGAGGTATCTCGGAGTAATTTTGTTGCAAAACTTGTGTCCGAACGACTTGATTAATTGGTTGTTATTGTCATCCTTATCGGTTCAAGTGGTACTTTCACGGTGTTTTTTTTACTTTACAATTTATATCACATGTTGATTCTTGTTGCGATTTACTGATTCCTGCTTTCATTATTAGCTTTATACTTCTATACTGCACATGTTATTTTGAAAGGTGTCTTAACTTGTACCTCATCACTACTCCACCGAGGTTAGTCATGATACTTACTGAGTACCGACCGTGGTGTACTCATACTACACTTCTGCACATTTATGTGCAGAGCCAAGTATTGGATATATCATATTCGAGTGGAGTTAGCTTATTTATCGCGAGGATTCAAGGTAGAGCTGCTTGGTCGTCGCATTCCCTTGGAGTCTTTTCCTTTCATTGTACTATTAGCTCGTTTTTTTAATAGTATTGTATTTCGATCTTTGAGATATTTCCATGTATTCAACTAGAATTTGTGACTCTATATTACCTAGTCTTGGGAGGTTGTAGTGATTATTGCTGTGTAGGCTTATTTTACATTTATTTCGATATTTATATAAATCTCTAATTTAAAATATCATGGTTAAATTGGCTTAATTATTGTAAGTAATCATCTTACCTAGTCTTATAGACTAGGTGCCGTCATGATGCTTAAGGCGGAATTTTGGGTCATGACAAGTTGGTATCAAAGCTCTAGGTTCATAGGTTCTACAACTCTCAAGCAAGTTTTGTAGAGTCTTGTGGATCGGTACGGAGACGTATGTACTTATCTTTGAGAGGCTACTGAACTATTAGGAAAACTCCACTTTTTTCATTCCTGTCGTGCAGATTTGTTGATTTCAAAGTTTGAGCCTTTGTATCTATATTCTCTCACATATGGTGAGGACACACGCTGCCGGATCTGCCGAGAAGACACTCACGCCACCTACTAGAGTCGCGAGAGGCCGAGGCCAAGGTAGAGGGCGAGGAGGGGCATGTGACGCAACTAGAGCACCTGCCACAATAGCAGTTGAGGAGCCGCAAGTAGCTCCGGTTGGGGGATAGGCACCTGAGGCGCTTGTTGTTACCCTTGGACTTCAGGAGGCTTTAGCGCAGTTCCTGAGCATGTTTGGTACATTGGCTTAGGAGGGATTGATCTCCATTGCGCCAACTACTTCGCATGTTGGGGGAGGAGGCCAGACTCCCACTGCCCGTACTCTAGAGCAGCAGGCTCATATTGGTTAGGTTTCAAGTATGGTGCTGGTACAACCTATTATTCCAGTTCAGTCTGAGGTTAGACCAAGGGCATATGAGGAGGAGCAAAAGAGGCTTGAGAGGTTCAAGAGGAATAGTCCACCTACTTTCAGTAGCACAACTACCGAGGATGCACATGGCTTTCTAGAGAAGTGTCACCGTATTCTCCGCATCATGAGTATTGTGGAGGTGAGCGGAGTTGCTTTTATTACATTTCACCTGTCGGGAGCAGCGTATCAGCGGTCGCATGTTTATGAGGAGGGTAGGCCAGCTGATGTAACACCACTCACTTAGACTCAGTTTTCAGAGATATTTTTGAGGGATTTTGTTACTCATATCCTCCAAGATGCGTGGTGTATAGAGTTCGAGTAGCTATGTCAGGGCACCATGACAGTGTTGGAGTATGCCATCAGGTTCAGTGAGTTATCCCATAATGCACTTACTTTGGTTCCTATAATCAGAGAGTGAGTCCGCAGATTTATCAAAAGGCTCAGTTATGGTCTTAGATTCAGCATGGATCGGAAGTTCGAGATTGATACTCCATTTCATTAGGTTGTGGAGATTGCCAAGAGGTTAGAGAGTATTTGGGGTGAGGATAGGGAGGATAAGGATGACAAGAGGTCTCGAGGTTTTGGAGGATTCATTGGATTCTACTCTTCAGCTATGACCCATCATAGCGGAGGCTCGGGCAGTCGACCAGTCCAGTCCGCACTTCAGACTACTCGTGATGCTCCAATTAGTCAGGGTACACATATGGGGCAGTCATCATTTAGTGCACCACCTGCATGGAGTTCCTATAACGGTTATTCCAGTTATTTGGCATAGACTCAGTATGAGCAACCACGCTCGCAGAGGGGTTGTTTTGAGCATGGTGATACTAGGCACATCATGAGGGATTGTCCCAAACTCGAGAGAGGCATATTTCATCAGAGCACTCAGACTATGTGCTCTATTCTAGTTGGTACTCCACCTGCACAGCCAGCTAGGGTTGGAGGATAGGGGTAGAGGGCATCTTATAGGGGAGGCCTGGCCCGTTGATATGCTTTTCATGGTAGGGTTGTAGCCGCTACACCAGATGGTGTCATTACAGGTATGGTTTCGATTTGTTATAAAGGAGAATCATTCTTATTTTGATTTGGTTCTGCTTATCGGGGTGAGTCCTCCTATCTTGCTTCATACATGGGTGAGTTTCGTGATTCTTGTACTCTACTTATTTGCTCACCCCTGCTGGGAGAGTCTATAGTAGTATCCCGTGTCTATCGCCTTGGTTTGTTCACTATTTAGGTCTATAAGACTAGAATGAATTTTCTATTACTTATTAAAGTAGATTTTGATGTGCTTTTTGGATGGTTTGGTTACGATTTGTGATTTAGGTGCTCTACCGGTATGGAAAATCTATTACAGGTCATGATTTTATTTTGCAGAATTGAGTTAGTGGAAGGTTTCAGTTGGTATGATATGTATTCTATTTGTGATTCAGTGATGAGGATGGGATCCTTGCATTTTCGTGTGGTTGATATGTTTGGATCGGGCTACGTGTCACGGTAGAGTTATATAAGAAATAAATCCTTGTGATTAGTTCATATTTTATGTTTCTCCCTTGTGGAATGGATTAATGGTATGGTACTGATAGGGAGTTGTGTCTTTCGGACTTGTTTGATAATTCTCACATGTGTTTCTCTTTCAATATTCAGTCATATTCGCATTGTGCTTATTAGGTTTTAGCTTGCAAGGTATGTTCTCAGGTGGCGTTGGATGTGACTTATTGATTTGGGTGAATGGTTATGAGATCTTCATGTTTCTTGCATTGTTGTCAGTGTTGTGAAGGTTTGGGACAAGGTTTTAGCTGATATGAGGTTATTTGCTGGTGCTGGATTTGATTATGGGAAGCCATAGTGGTCAGAGATGCTGTTCTGGGCATATGTGTGATGTGTTACATCGTGTGGTTATACCTTGTGGGTGTATGCATGAGCTATTGCAGCTGGTTGAGGTTGATATCATGTGTTGATGTAGGAATCGGGTGTTTGGGAAATGATCGAATGGTGAAAAGTTTGGTTCTAAGGATTATTGGTATAGGTGGAAGGAATAATATTCAGTTGAGGGGGTGTTATCGGGATCATATGGATTGGGGTGATGTGGGATCACCCACGAGTATATGTATGGTGAGTTCATTTAGTGATTTTATGGCTTTGGACAGGTTCTTGGCACATTCGAGGACGAGCGCTTGTTTAAGAGGGGAAGCATGTAATGACCCGACCGGTCATTTTGAGAATTAGCGTGTCGTTTGGTGGCTTAAGGTCTCGAGTAGCTTCATTTTATGTATTGTGACTTGCGTGTGTGACCGGGTTTGGTTTTCGGATGATATGGGATTGATTTGGAAGGATGATTCATATTTTAGAAGCTTAAGTGGTAAGAGTAAACCGGAGTTTGAGTTTTGTGTAGAGGACTCCAGAATGGTATTTTGACGATTCCAATTGCTTTGTTTGGTAATTTTTGACTTAGGCGTACGTACATATTTGGATTTGGAAGTCCGTAGGTGGATTTAATACGTTTTGGCAAAAGTCGGAAAGTTTAGAGGTTTGACCGGGAGTTGACTTTGTTGATATCGGGTTTGGATTTTGATTCTGGGAGATGGTATAGCTCCGTTATGTCATTTGGGACTTGCCTGCAAAATTTGTTGTCATTTGGGGTTGATTTGATAGGATTCGTCGCGAATTATAGAAGTTGAAAGTTCATAAGTTCATTAAGTTCGATATAAGGTGCGATTCGTAGTTTTGACATTGTTTGATGTGATTTGAGGCCTCGAGTAGGTATGTGTTATGTTATGGAACTTGTTGGTATGTTCAAACGGGGTCCCGGGGGCCCCGGGTGTATTTCAGACGGGTTTCAGATCATTTGGATCATGTTGAGTGAAGCTAGTTTGGGCAGGATGTGGTGTGGTCGCACCTGTGGACCACTGGGCGCAGGTGCGGTGATCACAGATACGGAAGAGAAGGAACACATAAGTGCATTCCTGGTCGCAGAAGCGACATTAGCTGAGCTGAGGTATTTCCGCAGAAGCGGATTAGTTTCCGCAAAAGCGGCCATCGCAGAAGCGACCTTGTGACCTCAAAAGCAGAATCCCTGGTAGATTTCATATAATTCGAGAGTTTGCCCATTTTTATCATATCTTGAGTTTTAGACCTCGGTTTAGGGCGATTTTGGAGGGGTTCTTCACGATTTGGATTGGGGTAAGTATTCTTTACCTAGATTTGATTATATTTCATGATTCCATCTTTGTTTTTATCATTAAATCAGTGAGTTGAGTTGGAGAAAAATTGGGATTTTTGTAAAAACTTTGAAAAATATAAAATGATGATTTGAAGGATGATTCGATGTCGGAATTGGATAATTTTGGCATGGTTGGACTCGTATCGCAATGAGCATTCGGATTTTGTGAATTTTGTCAGGTTTCGAGGTGCAGTCCCGGGGTTGACTTTTTAGTTTTCATTAAAGATAGAAACTTTATTATCCAAAATTGTTTCCGATTGTTTTTATTTATGATATTAAGTTATTTTGGCTAGATTTGAGCCGTTCAGAGATTGTTCACAAGATGAAGTCATTTTAAAGTATTGATTTGGCTTCTTTGAGGCAAGTATCTTGCTTCACTTTGTGTGAGGGAAACTACCCCTTAGGATTTGAGTTTTTTGTTCTATTTGTGTTATACGGAAGCCGTGTACGTGAGGTGACGAGTGCGTACTCGGACTTATATGTGGAAATTGATCGGTTTAGACTCTTAGGCTTCTTTCATGTATTTATTTGGAATTGTTAGCATATGTTATATCTTTTATTCGTCATGTTTACTCTTATATGCTTTATTTGAAGTTGTTACCTCTTTTATCATTATGTGACTTCTTTTATTGTTGAGTTAGTCTTAATTGAAATTGTTGTTACATGGAATCCTTTTGTTGCAGGGTTATTCTCATGCATTTAAACGTAGTTGCTAGTTCATGCCATCTCTTTCATTGTTAGACTATTTCATACACTAGAATCCAATTTCATGGAAATATCTTCATTGTCGAGTTTATCCATAAACAATTATTTGAAGTTGAAGTTATTGAAAGTCATTAATCTATTTTAATTGAAGTTGTATTTAAAGGGGGTGTTGTTCCTTGTTGAGTTACTTTCCCGTTTATTTTGTTGTTATTGTGGCCTATGGGCACTTGTGGTACGAGTTGATATGTCGTGTTGTCGTGATGTTAGCACATATAAATTGTTGTGTGTGTTGACGGCCAATTTTGACCCTCCCTTTTAAAATTAATCTATTCAGGCTTACAAATTTACGATAAATACTTTAAAAGTATTTTCTATTAATGAATATATATTTTATAAATTAATTAAGTATTAGTTTTAAAATTAATCATGTAGTACTAATATTGTGTAATTACAAATGTATTTACTATTATAAAAATAACTTTTGAATATACATTACATAGGTTTTATAAATTGACAAAATTACTCCTTAATTTCTAGTGAATTAGGTTACTATGTACTAATAGTTCCATCGTTTTTAGTCGTCTTAACTAGAACAAGTAATACAACCAAAACATATCATAGTTTGTCTTTCCCCAATACACAACCCACACTATGTCTACAGAGCCTCTATGGATAAAGAAGAGTACAATGATAATGCCGGCAACAAGGCCCCGGCTATACCTCAACCATAATACATAAAGATCAAAAGATACATGACCCCGGGATGAAGTGGGGCTCACCAAGTCAGCTGGGAAGAAGGTGTAATGCTCTCACTGCTCAATGTTTCCTGCTGTGGAACCACCTGCATCCATTTAAAGATGCAGCCCCCCCGTCAAAAGGGGACGTTAGTACCCTCGAATAGTACTAGTATGAAAACTAAACACCAATTTAAGAATTTAGAAATACAAGATAATTATGATGAACCAGTGCGGCAATAGAATAATATAGATAACTGTCTCAATCATAGCAAGCTTATTAAAAGCTATCAACAACATATATAGGATTTAAGATGAGATCCTATGTAACCATCTTCACACAAAGCGGCCCCGCCGCCTCACCCGATGTATGCAGGTGGAGGTGTACGTACAATACCACAACTCTAATCAAGCGGCCCTGCCGCCTCACCTCAATATATGCGGGTGGATGTATAACCACAGTACCAAGAACCTACACAAAGCGGCTATGCCGCCTCACCCCAATGTATGCGGGTGGAAATGCATCAACAATACCAATACCAACACAAAGCGGCTATGCCGCCTCACCCCAATGTATGCGGGTGGTGGTGCCACAACAATACCAAAACCATACACAAAGCGGTCGTACCGCCTCACCCCAATGTAAGCGGGTGGAGGTGCAGTCCCACAATATCATAATCCCTACACAAAGCGGTCATGCCGCCTCACCCCAATATATATGCGGGTGGAGGTGTATCACAATCACAATCCCTATACCATAATCCCCACATAAAGCGGTCTTGCCGCCTCACCCCAATGTATGCGGGTGGAGGTGTATCACAATCACAATCTCTACACAACTTGGCATAATAACTTTCACATAAATCACGACTAGAAATTATAACATGTGGATACGTAATCCATAGTTTGGGACACATCCTCAATTTATAATGCAATATGATAAGAGCATTTGAAATATGAATTGAACATATATCTTCATCACAGAGCTGATTGGAATACTTGATTTATAATCAACATCTCGGAACTCACAAGGATAATGAGAATTCTAACTCTTAAAGAAGAGTTTAGCCAACATACCTCAATTGAGCTTCCTTAAACTCTAAAGCGTTCCAGAATTCTTAGCAACTTCAATCTATTTTAGAAATATAACAAATTGAACCACAATTAGGAAGATGATCATGGGTCTAGCTCATTTGAGCATTTTATCAAACACTAGATGTGCATTAAGGTTTCAATATCCTTTTATGGAGGATTCCATCATCCCACAACCCAACCTTTACCATTTTTAGCTCAACAATCTTTCTACACCCCTTGATAACACATGCATGTACAATAACCAACCCTCTTGCCTAGAAATTTATCTTGCTTATTATCCATTTCCACATAAAATTCGAAATTGAGGGTTAGGTTGTAGAATCTTACCTCTAGGATGAAGACCTAGTGAGTTTCCCTTCTCAATCTTCCAAAACTTGGGCAAGAATTGAAGAACAATTATTTGATAACACCTTCTCACTCTAGGGCACCTTCTCTCACTCTAAAATTTCAGATTATCTCTCAAAAATGGCCCAAAATATGTATTTAACGAAGTAGGGTCGGGTTTTAAAAACCCAAAAATAAAGCTCCGGAACAGGTTCTGCAGTCGCATATGCGACCGCATAATAGTTATGTGGACCGCATATCGGTCGCATATTGGTGTCCAAAGTTGGCCAAAATCTTAGTTCAGGTTTCATTTCAGTCATAACTATTAGGTAGTAAACTCAGCTTCCAAAACTCACAAAAATACAGAAGTGCAATAAGATAGAGATGAGTTTACTGCAAGTCACTGAGAACTATGAAGTTTGTATTGAACTTAAACATATAAGAATTTAGGCATGGAGACTGTAGGAAAACTCAGAACAAAGATCAACAATTATCAATGACTTAATCGATTATCACTTTAGAGAATCATAACAGAACAAGATAACCATAAAAGGTCGTCAAACTAACAAAGCAAAAAAACAAATATGTCAAACACATACAGAATAATTATAATCTACAGAATTAAACTCGACATATCTAAATCATTCAAAGAAATGAACAAAAAGAAAAAGGGAGAGAAAGATGCTGACCTTCTTAAGGGAAGCAGGCCAAATGAATTCTTTTTATTTCTCAAGATCCCAGAACCTTCAAGCTTGAACCATCAAAAGAACTCGACAAAAGAGAGGGAAAAGAGTAAGAGAGCTAAGACCAGAAACCCTAATTTTCTTAGTGTTTTCTTTGTGTGTGCTTAGTGTGTTAGTGTATGTTTGTTCGTGTTAGGTGAGCATTGAAGACCCCTTTTTATAGTGCCATTTTAGGCTTTAAGGTTTTAGATTTCAAACTAAGATAGTTGAGAGTGACGATGAGTTGATGATGTGAGCAAATCGAAAGAAAATCAAGAGACAAAGGGTGAATTCAGTATTTGAGTTTACCTAAGTGGAGTACAGTTGATCGCTGAGGGCAAAGGGACCGGTGGACAAATCCCAAAACCCAGAGGTCACTGCGTTTGACCTCTAGATACAGAATATTCATGATGAACTCTGAATCGTGGACATGCATACTCCGATTTGGCAGAATGAGTGAGGAAACCAGATGAAATGAAAACTCATCAGCTAGGTCTAGGGTTTCGAATTGGGATTTTTGAATCATAACAACGAGAATGGAAAACTGAGCTTACTGACTTAATCTCATTGGAATAAAGGAAGTAGATTTGTGAGTTGATTTGACGGGACAATGGAATGGTGCTTTAATTTTAAGGAGCCAGGTCCTGGCATTTCTGATTTTAGCGAACAAATGAAGGAAAGTCGGCAGGATTCATGGATAATGAAGGCAAAGGGGATGATTTGAAGTTAATTTCACGACCTTGCACTAATTTGTGCAAGGTCTGTTGATTGATGGAGCTGGGCAGACGAGAGAAAAGAGAGAAGTAGGGGAAATAAGGGCAAATGGGCATGTGACAAATGATTTAGGGTTTCTGAGGTATTGGGGCATCTCTAAGGTTAAAGTCAAGGGAAGGGATCTGGGCCGTTGGATCGTTTGATCAACAGCCCCGATAAATCGAGGTGTTACGCATTTAAGAAAATCAATTTCGGGAAAATACGGGGACTGTTGGATCTGTGTGATCCAACGACTGAGATAATATCTAATACTCGGTCGAGATTAAACGGGAAAATAGGGATAATTTGTTATAGTTGATGATTTGAATCAACGGCTCAGATTGCTTGGGTTTTTTTTGTGAGTGAGATTAGAGAGTGACGTGGCGCGACCTGGTTGGTTCACAAGGAGTGGGATGGGCTGCCAACTTGGAATGAGATGGGGTATTTTGACTGGGTCAGGTCCGGATTGGGCTTGGTATTTTAGCTGGTTTTGATTTAATGAATAGCCACTTCATTTTTAATGAAGGAATTGCCATTTTAGCCTTTTAGTTTTCAACCCTCTTAAAATTAATTTTAATAAGCTTAACAATTTCAAAAAAATATGGTAAAATTATAATTACTATATGTTGCTAATTATTTTAATTAATTATCTATAAATAACACATATTTTGACTTATAACGCTAATTTTAAAATATTAACATAGTAACCTAATTCACTATAAATTAAGTAGTAATTTTGTCAAATTATAAAATCTATAATATATATACAAAATTTATTTTTATAATAGTAAATACATTTGTAATTACAAAATATCAGTACTACATGATTAATTTTAAAACTAATACTTAATTAATTTATAAAATAGATATTCATTAATAGAAAATACTTTTAAAGTATTTATCATAAATTGTTAAGCGTGAATTAATTAATTATAAAAGGGAGGGTCAAAATCGGCCGTCAACAGCTGCCCCTCTTTGACCGAAGACGATAAAAGAGTTTTCTAGCGAAGAAATTAAACCAAAGTCAATTTTGTCCTGACTTTAGGCATGCTATGCAATAATTGCATGAAAATTATGAGTTGCGGAATTGATTTGAGGAAGATTCTAGGAAAGTTTGGGAATATTGGGCTGAATTGTAGCTTTGAATTGCTTACATACCTCAGGCTTAACGAGGATCAAGTCTCATGTAGTTCTGGAGTATGGATTTTGAGGAAGCGGCACTCCCAAGACTTGCCCTAGTATCGTATTGTGACGATACAACAAGCCGAAAGATTGGTCACTCATGATAGCTTGAATTTTACGGCCTAATTTGAATGATTCAAAATTTTGAGCTCTCTGGTCATCTTGAGTTGGGATCTTGGGCCCGCTACTGGGTTGGTTGTCCCCATAGCGTTGTAGTTCGGTATGCTGCTAAGAAATAGTTCCAAGATGCGGTGTTTGTCCCTACAAAACAAAATAAAATACATGCATACCAATGTATTGTAATGCAGAATATATTAAGATGTGATGTAAATGATGCAGGAATGATGATGCATGGCTGCCGTTGAGCCGTTATTTGGGATTGTGATGATGGGATACTTGATCCTAACTCGATTTGTTAGCCGGGCTGTGTACCGTTCCGCAGCTGTCGGATCATTTGAAAATTATCTCCCCTTGTTGGAAGAGCTTGATTGGTAAGGTGCATCTCCGCTTTCTGGGAGAGCTTTGCACTGACAAATGTCTCCGCTTGTTGGGAGAGATTGATTGGTAAAGTGCTTCTCCACTTGTATGGAGAGCTTTGCATGGAAATGTAAAGCAATCTCCACTCGGGAGCGATCGAAATCATGCCTAAATCTATATGAACAATACGTTAAAACATTCAAAGTAATAGAGAAATGAAATATAAGCATGCCCATGAGATACTCTTGACTGTGAAGCTAGGTAGCGGCCATTAATTAGTAGAACGTTGGTGATGAGGTTTGTGATTGTCTATTCCGGCATCCGTGATTGATGGAGCGGTGCTACGAACTGCTTTTCATTGGCGAAGTTTGCAGTTTGCTATATATAAGGCTCTAATTGGCGAAGCCAACATTCTATTTATACAAGGTGCTCTGATTTATTGAGCTGAAGGTTTTAAATATACAGGACTTTTATTATGGAAACCGGCGTGCGATATGTACAGGGTGCTCCAGTTGGTTGAGCTGACGGTTTGCTATTTACAGGACTTCGATGAGCGAAGTCATCGTGCGATTTGTACATAGTGCTCAGATTGATTGAACAGACATTTTGCTATTTACATATTTCTGTGCCAGCTATCTAATTCCGAAGCACCTACAAAGGATTCAAGAGTTAGCCTCAGCTGTTCTCAGAAAATGAAAGTAAAAGCAGGAGAGATAATCTTAGGCAAGTGGCGGGTCCGTCATTTTCCCCAGTGTGGTCCCAACGATTCTTAACTCCCTATTGATGATGCACTCAAGGAAAGATTCTAAGTAGGGGGGAGTTGGTTTGCGTGGACCATGATATTTATTTGCCCCAGCCTTTGACATGATTGCGCCAAGAAGTTCGCTAGATGGAAAATATTACTTTATATATAATTTTAGAAAATATTTTGAAAATACTTGTTTCTTTTAAGGAAAACGGCGTTGTCCCGGATTATGACATGTTACAAAAGTTTCTCCACATGTGAACGTATCACTTCAAGAACTTCATCCCGTTGATGTCGATCTTCCATGGTGTGTCTGACAATGCGGCTACTTGTTGTTGCGACTGTGTCCTAATTAACGCTAATGCATTACAGAGGTTTCCTAAGGTTATGACCGAACCCTTTCAGGTTTCCTACGTATCCAAAATGGAATCAGGTCTGAACGTAGTTCGTGGGATAATGATGAAATGTGATGAAACGACCAAGCCTGACTCAGGCAGCTTAAGTATCCAAAACGGAATCAGGTTGGAACATAGTTCAATTATAACAGATGTAAAATGATGAGATTAAGAAAAGCAAATAGCTGAGTCTAACTCAGACAGCCTACATATCCAAGTGGAATCAAGCTAGAACGTAGTTCAATTACAAAAGACGACTGAATCCGATGAGGATTACCTACGTATTCCTTTCTGAGGAAATCAAGTCGGCGTAGTTCCTGAACAACATACAAAAATGACATTTGGTTTTTCTACTATAAGAGAAAGAGGGAGAGAAACCGAACCCTACGTAGGTTGCCTAAGGATCCCTATGTGGGAAGTCAGGTTTAACGTAGTTCTGTTACATCAAAATCCTAACTCTATCTGTCTTTAGGGGTAATATCTTTTGATTGCGTCCAAGTTGATCGGCTTCGTGCTGACTCTTCCATCCATTTCTTCTGAGATTAGAGCTCTACCAGAGAGTACTTTGTGGACCACGTATGGACTTTGCCAATCGATGCAAACTTCCCTTTAGCTTCTTCTTGATAGGGAAAGATTTTCTTCAAAACCAACTGCCCCGGTTTGAATTGGTGAGGCTTCACTCATTTATTAAATGCACTAGCCATCCTGTTTGGGTATAGCTGGCCATGACATATTGCATCCATTCTTTTCTCCATCAATGAGCATGAGTTGTTCTTGCCTGACGCGTATCCACTTTGCGTAGTCCAATTTTGCTTCTTGAATGACTCTTAAGGACGGTATTTCGACTTCTACGGGTATCACTGCTTCGGTATCGTAAACCAATATGTATGGCATTGCTACAGGAGATGTTCTCATGGTAGTCTGATAACTTAATAAAGTGAAAGTTATCTTCTCATGCCATTGCCTATGATTGTCCACCATCTTTCATAGAATCCTCTTGATATTCTTGTTAGCTGCCTCGACTGCCCCATTCATTTGTGGTCTATAAGCTGTGGAATTATGGTGGATGATTCTGAACTTCTCACAGATTTCCCTCATGAGGTTGCTATTGAGGCTGGTGGCATTGAAGTTATAATAGACTCCGGTATCCCAAATCTACAAACGATGTTGTTCCGGACAAAATCTGTCACTACCTTTTTTTTGTGAAGGCCTTGTAAGTAGATGCCTCGACCCATTTGGTGAAATAGTCGATGGCTACCAAAATGAAATGATGTCTGTTTGACGTTGCAGGCTTTATGGGTCCTATCACGTCCATGCCCCAGGCGGCGAAAGGCCAGGGTAAACCCATTGCATTAAACTTATTTGGTGGAACCCGGATGAAATCTTCATAAATCTGGCACTGGTGACACTTCTGCACATAGCGGATGCTGTCTCTTTCCATATTCATCCAAAAGTATCCCGCTCTCAAAATCTTCTTGGCTAACCTGAACCCTTTCATGTGGCTTCCAACCTCCTGAGGGCTCGCTTTTGACCATTAGTAGCATTTTCTGGGTACTCCTGGGTCGCAAGGAACTTCTTTATGTCGTGATACCAAGGTTTACCATCTGGTTCTTCATTCACATGGAAGCAATAGGCATGTTGATCTTGATTTCTATCTCGATGGGGTCGATATAGTTCTTGTCCGGATGTTGAATCATGGATGATAATGTCGCAAGGGCGTCGGCAAACTCGTTCTAAATTCTAGAGGTGTGTTTGAACTTAATCTTTGTGAACTTCTTGCACAGCTCCTTCACACTGTGCAGGCACGACAGTATCTTGACATTCTTGGTTGACCATTCTCCTTGGACTTGGTGGATCTGCAAATCGGAATCTCCTATGGCCAAAAGTTCGTTGATGTTTATGTCGACTACGATTATGATTCCAAGGATGCATGCCTCGTATTCAGCCATATTATTGGTACAAAGGAATCTTATCTTTGCCGATGCTGGATAGTATTGTCCAAATTCTAAAATCAGGACTGCCCCAATCCCGACTCCTTTGAAGTTTGCTGCTCCATCGAAAAACATCCTCCACCTAGTGTATAATTCTGCAATATCTTCCCCGGCAAATAGTACTTCTTCATCGGGGAAATACATGATAAGTGGTTCATAATCCCCTTCCACTGGATTCTTGACGAGGTGGTCGGCTAAAGCTTGTCCTTTGATAGACATTTGAGTTATGTACATAATGTCAAATTTGCTGAGGAGAATTTGCCATTTAGCTAGCTTTATGGTAGGCATTGGCTTTTAAAATATGTACTTGAGCGGGTCAAGCCGAGATATCAGATATGTGGTGTATGCTGACATGTAATGCCTTAGCTTCTGAGCAATCCAAGTCAGAGCACAATAAGTGTGTTCTATCAAAGTGTACTTGGCCTCGCATGGTGTGAAATTCTTGCTTAGATAGTAGATTGACTTCTCCTTTCTCCCAGTTTCATCGTGTTTCCCCAACACACAGCCAAAGGCATTATCCAAGACTGACAAATAGAGCAACAATGGTTTCCCTGGTTTAGGGGGAACCAGCACTGGCGGGTTTGAAAGATACTCTTTGATTCTGTCGAAGGCTTTCTGGCACTCCTCCGTCCATTTCGTGGCAGCATCCTTCTTTAGTAGCTTACAAATGGGTTCACAGATTACCAGGGATGGGGCTGTGAAGCGAGTGATGTAATTTAATCTTCCCAAGTAACTTATGAAATCTTTCTTGCTCTTTGGTGGTGGTAATTCTTGGATGGCCTTGATTTTTGATGGGTCCAGTTTTATTGCTTTCCTGCTTAAAAAAAACCTAATAGTTTTCCAGCAATGACCCCGAACGCGCTCTTTGCTGGATCCAGCTTCAAATGTACCTTCACAGGCGTTCGAAAAATTTCCTCAAGTCGTCCAAGTACTTTAAACTCTTTCGAGTCTTTACGATGACATCATCCACACACACTTCAATTTCTTTATGAATCATGTAATGAAAGAGGGTTGTCATGGCTCTCATGTATGTGGCACCTGCATTCTTGAGACCGAATGGCATAACCTTGTAACAATAGACTCCCCCAAGGTATGGTGAAAGCAGTTTTCTCTGCATCTTCCTCGTGCATTAAGATTTGGTGGTATCCAGCGAAACAATCCACAAACGACTGCAGTTCATGCTTCGCACAGTTGTCGATGAGAATGTGGATATTTGGAAAGGGATAATCGTCCTTTGGACTGGCTTTGTTAAGATCTCGATAATCCACACATATTCTGACTTTCCGTCCTTTTTGGGCACTGGGACGATATTTTCCAACCAACTTGGATAATTGGTGACCCTTACTACATTTGCTTCTATTTTTTGGTCACCTCTTCCTTTATCCTTAGACCTAAATTAGGTTTGAACTTCCTGGGTTTCTGCTTTACCGGTTGTCTGGTAGGGTCAGTGGGTAGTCGATGCGAGACAATGCCGGTTCTTAATCCTGGCACGTCATCATAGGACCATGCGAACATGTCTACGTACTATCGGAGGAGCTCAATCATTGTTTTTTATGCTCGGATTCTAGGTGAATGTTGATTCTGGTTTCTTTCATGTCCTCTTTGCTTCCAAGATTGACTACTTTCGTTTATTCGAGGTTGGGCTTCTTCTGACTCTCCAGATGTTTGATCTCCTGTGGGAGATTGTCTGGCATCATACTATCATCATATTCCTTGTAATTTGGATCATTACGCTCAACGGTTTCATTACATGTCATAATCATGGAACGTGGTTTTTTATTGGTTTGATTACTGAAAAGAAAAGCTAGGTATAAATAAAATAGTAAAATAAATTGCGATATTTAGGAAAAAGATTCTTTTTTATTTCTTAAGCATTCACAGTAGGCAAATGACAAAAAGGTACAGACACTGCATAGGCCTCAATTGACTGTGCTCTTTCAAAAGAAAACTTATACAGTTCCATACTACCAAGACTACTGGCGAACTAAAGATCGACTGGCTATCCAATTCTGTAGCTCTTCCCCTGGTTCGGCATCCCTGATAGTCGGTGTCTTGATGTCAGTTCCTTCACAGCCTTCTTCAATCATGTTCACGAACAGATTTCCCATCCCGTCGATGATATCATCTTCGGGTGTTGAACCTTGTCCCGGACTTGCAACATGCTCTGGCACAAAAACCTTTTTTCCGGAGCTAACGGTGTGAGTTTTCCCTTCTGGAGGCTGATATCCTATGCCAGCTCTTCCTTTCTACCCATTGTGTTCAATTGGATTTATGATCCCATCTGACTTGGCTCCCAACCCTTTTCCTAACTTATATCCATATTTCATCATCTCCCTCATGGCTATCTTGGATCTGTACGGTGATTGCATTCCCGGATTCTGTTCAGTCTTCTCCTCCTCAGTAGTCTGCATGATTTCTATAACATGGAAGGTGACTCCGTCTAGTCCCTCAATGAATGGGACACCATACTCCAGATAGGCGGAATGACCCTACTTGTTGTGGACCATGATCTCCTGGCATCCCCTCTTGAATTTTATGCATTGGTGCAAGGTGGACGGCACGACCCCTGCCATATGTATCCAGGGCCTGCCTAGCAGCAAATTGTAAGAAGATGAGATGTCCATCAATTGGAATAACAATGGAAAGTCGACTGTCCCGATTTGCCAGGATAGATAAATTTCCCCAATAACATCCTTTTGTGAACCATCTAAGGCTCTTACCTTTATGTGGCTTTCCTTGACCTCTCTCAAATGAATTCCCAACTCCCGCAGGTGAAGAGTAGACAAATGTTGACTCCTGATCCTCCATCGACCAACATTCGGGATATCACTTTGTCCCCACATTTGACAGTGATGTAAAAAGCCTTGTTGTGACTTGTGCCTTCGACAGAAAGTTCGTCTCTTCTGAAAGTGATCATGTTTGCTTCTACAATTTTCCCAATTATCGTGCCCAACGCCTCGCTAGTGGTGTTACTTGGTACCCTTACCCCATTTAGTAATTTCATTTAAGTGTCCTTATGGTTGTCAGATCTCATCAGTAGATCCATGATGGATATCTACGCTGGAGTTTTCTTAACTGTTCTTTCATAGAATACTCTTTACTCGACATCCTTTTCCAAAACTCCGCGGCTTCTGGGTCTGTTATATTCCTCCTTGGAATTGGTTCTCTCCCCAGATTTTCTCAATTGACCTTTCCAGGGGTGTAGCATCTCCCAGTGCTAGTCATACCATGGGTTGCGGCAGAGTCTGTCATTTTAGATTTTCCCTTTTGCTGATAAGTCCATGGGACGATTTTGTATTCCTAATTTTCTTCACCCCGAGTAGCATATGCGGGTTGCTACGGATAAGTTTGAACGGTCACTAAACACTTTAGTTGTATTGTAATGATGGGAGCCTTTTGAGGAGGGACCCTTGCGGCTTTTGCATTCCCTATAGTGACAATAGTTCCCTTCAAATCATATTCTTCGTCTAATGTGATCATGTTGGCAATGGGTTGAGGTTCACATTAGGTGGTTCTAGAGTGCACTGGATGGCTACGCTCTTGATTAGGGTTTCAATTTTATTTTTCAACTTAAAACAGTCTTCAGTATCGTGTCCCGGTACATTGGAATGATACACGCATCTCTTAGTGGCATCAAAATATTTTGAGGGATGTTCAGGAACCCTTTCCTCGGTTGGGTGTATCAATCTTGCTCTTATCAGCCTTTCAAACAATTGGGTTAGAGGATCAGAAATCGGGGTATAGATCCTTGGATCTCTTTCTTCAAAGTTGGGACGAGGAGTGGTGCATACACTAGTCAAATTTATTGAGTAGTGGTTTGGTCAGGAGCATATGGTCGTTGTGGGTTTTGGTTGTTGTTGGCTCGAGGAGGGTTGTATTGTGGTTGAGGGTGGTAGTATGGTTGGGTATTATAGGATGGAGCATAAGTGGGTGGTGGTGAGTGGTTGTTTAGGGAGTACGAGGTGCTTCCATGAGAAGTCGGTGGTGGTGAGTGGTTATATTCCCCTGCTTCTTTACCTTAAGTTTGAACTTAAAATGTCTAAATACTTTCCTTTCTATCTGTGTTTGTTAAACTGTTTCTGAGTTACCACTATAGTCTTTAATCTGTTTGATTATTATCATTGTTAAACCAACCATGTTCATGTTTTCACTTCACTAACGCTACTGTTGTGATATTCACTTATGCATATCACTCCCTGCATCCTATTTGCTTTATGATCGAGTTCATTATTTGGTAATCTCAACTAGTATACATCTGAAAGTTAACGAGTCTATATCACTAAGCTAAGGTGAAAGAATTGAAATGATTAGATACTTTCCTTCTCTACATCTGTATCTACTAACACTGAGGGTGATATCTGGGCTATCATTATAACCTTCTCATGATCATACTCAACTATTGTATGCATTTATAGGAAGCTGTCTTATTTGCATGAAACTGTCTCCTTTCTCATGAATCTTTGTTATATATATATATATATATATATATATATATATATATATATATATATATTATGTTAAAGTTAAGCTGTCTTCCTCTTCACATGCAAGTCATGATCTTGTTTGGATAAAGTCAACTGGTAATTATTTCATAACTAAGTTTGTTTGCCACCATGATTTGTTGGGATCTTGACATACATACGTAATTCAAAACTCATGCAGTACATCCCTGTGATTAATCTTTTGAGCCCTTGTTGATTTTGTAAAGTTTGCATGCATCTATTATTAACTTATCTGCCATGAAGAAAGAACTTAGACACTATGTTATAATCAAGTGACCCTTGTTTTGATGCAATGTTTTCCATCTCCTTTCTTTACCAACATGTTGATTTGGTTCTGTAATTGGTTCTGTAATGTGCAAAGTTCCCCTGCTTATATGAGGTCACTGTCTCACTCACCCTACCTATGTGTAGTTGATTGAATGTTGTAAGCATCTTTGCTTAAGTCTGTAACACTATGTTCTATCTTGAGTTATACTCAGTCCTCCTCCTTATTATTAACCTGAAGTTGAACTTGACTCTCAAACCTTATGAAGTCCCTTTGTTTATATTATCTGAACACATTGACTTGCTAATACTGTTAGAAGCATGCCCCTACTGAGACCTTAGGGGTTCCTTGTTTGAACCTGTGAATTTGTAGTCATGATGAGAATTTAATCCCATTCCTGATGACCTTGATAATGTCTTTGTAACAATGGTTGACCATGACTGTTGGTTTGAATTTGCATTAATGATCTTTAAGGTGCCAAGTAATGCTATTAATACCTGTTTGAATATGTTGTGCCTTAATGATTCATTCCTGCAACAGTATTATTATGAAACTTCTTTTTTTATCTATATGTATTCCAAAGTCACCCCTTTAGGTTTACTTGATATGTGTTCCTTATTAAGTTTCAAAGTAATCTGTATTCCCTTGTATTATTTTCATTAAGAGGAAAGTATATATTTTGTGGTAAGTAATACTTTAGTATTTAGTTTGCATTGGAAGGGCCTCATTGGCACTTAAACCCGTAAGAAAAATATGTCGTCAGTGATTAAGGGTAATTGGGAGCGGAATTTGACTTTAGGTTGGGCTGCCCTCCCCGGCACAAGCATTGCCCTGGGCCTTAAGTCCCTTGGGAACTTTGAAGTGTCGGGGGATCTAAATGGAGTATCGACCTTAAGTGGGGCTCCCTCCTTAGCTCTTAATTCGTTGACGCATCCAGTTCTTTAAGGGTTTAGTGTTTAACGACAACGAAAGATTTCCAATGTGAATTATTTGCTAAGTATAGCCATTACATTAACATATAATTTCCTCTACCATATTAATCTTGTTCTTGCTTCAGTTATCTGTTTGTATATTTATCATGTACATCAATGTATGATGTATACTTAGAATATGCTAAATATATTGAATATGTGTCTAATAACTTTCTTATTCTTTTAACATGTACATTTGTTTGGGCCTCTGAGTTCCCAATGAACTCAGGCCCAGTTCCAGCCTTATTGCATTTCGTCGAGTTGCCCAAATTTAGCTGTATTCATGCTTCTTTACTGCTGGGCCTATCTTTTGAGACCCAATCACAGAGTTTGGTCCTCTTTCCCTCAACTCTTTATCGTTATTTACTATCTTGTTAGTGCAATTCACTGTTTCTGTCAGTTTAAAATTAATGTTAGTTGTATTTGTTATGTCTTTATTGTTGTTTTATTTCTCATGTATATAATACTCATATATTAGATCATATGCTTTTCTGCTTTAGTATCATATAAACTTAGGCTAGTCTTAAACAATATTGGATTTAAAAGGGAAATTAGTTAGAAGTAGATCCTTAACTCACTAATTATAATCTTCTCGCAAATTATTATGTTTTTCACTCACCTTCTCTCATTTAAAGATTTTTAAAATCCAAAACTTAACAAAACATCAACTCTATTTCAAAAGGGAAAATCAGATCTCAGCATCATTTTCAAAAGAAAAATCAGAACTTCAAGAACTGTCGCCCTTAAGGAATTTTCAGCAAAATAACCTTTTCTTTGAAAACCCTCCGAATCTGAGGTATTTTAGGCTCACTTTCTTGCAAAACATCCTTTTAGAGTTATGTAAATAACCATCCCCCAAATCAAAGTATTTTTATAAATCAATCTCTTTTATAAACTTATAAAATCTAGACCACTTATATACCGATTTCAAGACTCTTTCAATATATCTTATGAATTTCTTCATAAATTCGTATCCCTTTAGGGCCCCCACATTCCTTTTATCTATCCTTCTTAGGTATACAGTAAGCAGTACTCTTATTTACTAATCAAAGCATTTTATAAATAATGATCGCAAACTTAGTCTAAATCCTATGGAGCTACCTCAGATAGATTTTAAGGGGTGCCTAACACCTTCCCCTTAGAAGAACAAGAACCCTTACCCATAATATCACCGGTTAGGAGACCAATAAAGAACATGGATTAGTTATTAAATAAGTACCCTAGTATACCTTTAAATATTAGGTGGCGATTCTCTTTTATCAACAACAGAGGAACCACAAGTTGAATCCTGTCTTGACTAGCGCAAAATAGGGCGCAACAGTGTGGATTGGTTGTTGTTATGCAGAGTATAATGGTGGTATTTTACTGTTTTTGTTATGTGGGGCATAAGTGTGGCATCTCATTGTTTTTGATTGTGTGGAGCGATACAGGCGTCTATTGTGTTATCGTCTGGGCGGAGCGATAAGGGTGGCTATTATACGGAGTGATACAAGTGGCTATCAGAGTGATACGAGTGGTTAACGATATTGTCAGGGCAGAGTGATATGGGTGGCTATCGAAGAAATAAGGGTGGCAATGTTAGGGATGATGTGTGATGGCTTGGGGACATTTTTTTGGTCACACGAGTAGTGAAAGACTAAGCTTGCTCATGCTCTTATGTTTCATGGTGTGTTTTTCCTTGTGTATGTCATTTACCGTACGTGACTTGTTTTGTTGCTTCGACGAGCTACTCGATGTCTTTGATATTACATGTTGACTTGGGCTGTAATAGTACACTCGCACAAGCATACACCGTAGTATGCCACTTATACTAGTTCGGGAGTATGAAACTTGACATATATTGACCATGCCCATGTATTCTTGTACTATCTGCTTCATGTTGATATTGAGCATGTGATCATGCCTAGCGGATTGAGATATTGGCATGTGAGTCATCCATGCGGCCGTGATTAAAAATGTGGGCACAAAGTTCCATGAGTATATGAATTGTGGGTTTAGACCCGTGACTTGTGATTTTGAGATGAGGTATCTCGGAGTAATTTCGTTGCGAAACCTGTGTCAGAATGACTTGATTAATTGGTTGTTATTGTCTTCCTTATTGGTCCTAGTGGTACTTTCGCAGTGTTCTTTTTACTTTATTGTTTATATCACATGTTGATTCTTGTTGCCATTTACCGATTCCTGCTTTCATTATTAGCTTTATACTTATATACTACACATGTTATTTTGACTAGTAGGTGTCTTGGCTTGTACCTCGTCACTACTCCACCGAGGTTAGTCTTGATACTTACTGGGTACCGACTGTGGTGTACTCATACTACACTCTTGCACATTTTTGTGCAGAGCCAGGTATTGGAGATATCGGACTCGGACGGAGTTAGCTTATTGATCGCGAGGATTCAAGGTAAAGCTGCTTGGTCATCGCAGTCCCTTGGAGTCATCTCCTTTCATTGTACTTTCAGCTCTTTATTTGAACAGTATTGTATTTCGATCTTTGAGATCTTTCCATGTATTCAATTAGAGTTCGTGACTCTGTATTACCTAGTCTTGAGAGGTTGTAGTGATTATTCCCGCGTAGGATTATTTTACATTTATTTCGATATTTATATAAATCTCTGATTTAAATATCATTGTTAAATTGGCTTAATTGTTGTAAGTAATCGGCTTAGCTAGTCTTAGAGACTAGGTGCCATCACGATGCCTAAGGCTGGATTTTTGGTCGTGACACTCTTGCATTCAAAGACTTGACTAACATGTCATCAATGTATACCTCCATTGTTTTTCCTATCTGATTTTAAAACCTTTGTTAATGAGTCTCTGGTAAGTGGCTCCTACGTTCTTAAGCCCAAATGGAATCACATTGTAGCAATATATACCAAAGTTCATTATGAAAGAAGTTTTTTCCTAATCCTCCGAGTTCATCTTGATTTGATTGTACCCGGAGTAAGCATCAAGGAAATTCATTAATTACTCGTGTCCGGCCATAGAATCAATGTTTGGCAATAGAAACGAGTCTTTAGGGCTCACCTTATTTAAATCGTTATAGTCTACACACATTCTAAACATGTTATTATTTGTAGGAACTACAACTACATTGGCTAACTATTCTGGATATTTTACCTCCCGGATAGAACCAATATTGAGTAATCGGGTTACCTCCTTTTTAACAAACATGTTCATAACCTCGGCTATCAGACGTTTCTTATACCTTATCGGAGGGATACCTCTAATGAGATACCTGTCATATCCGAGTGCGACCATGCAAAGCAATATGCGCTAGCTTTAAGAAAATTTATAAATTTTAAGCTGAGTTCGGGATTTAGTTATGTTCCCAAGTGAAACTTTCTTTCTAAAAATTCATTGAACATAACCAATGGCTCGAGTTTTTCCACGGTTGACTTGGCCACATCCGTCTCCTCCAGCACCTAAAAATATCTCGGCACCTGGTGGTATTCCGATGACTCTTCTCCTTTATCGTCTTCATTCGAGAAGGGAGAAGGCACCGTCTCCTGTAATTTCTAGTTGTTGGATTCTTTTTCTTTGCTACTGAAAATAGTTACCACATTCATCTTCCTTGCCACCAGTTGGTCTCCCCTTACTTGCTTAATTCCTTCTGGCGTTGGGAATTTTAACAATTAGTGATATGTCGAGGGTACAACCTTCATCTTGTGCATCCATGGCTTTCTGAGGTTTACATTGTAGCCTGTATCGCCATCTACCACTTCGAATATAGTGGTCCTCCTTACTCCTTCAACATGTGCGGGGAACAAAATCTCTCCTCGGGTTGTCAAGTTGAAGCCAGCTAAGAGTTTCGTCTCCGAAATTATGTTCCCGGTCCGCTTCGCTTTCTCACGAACTCTCCATTGAATGATGTTGGCTGAATTTCCCGGATCGACCAAAACATACTCTCTTTTAATATCTAAAACATTGAGAGAGATTACCAAAGCGTCATTGTGTGGCAAAATGAGTCCATAAGGCCCACCAAACGGATCAAAGCATCCTGAAGTACTGGGGTAGCAATGAACCCTTCCAAAACCTGAGCTGGTCCGGCAGGAACAAACTAGGCTGGAACCTTCTCGTCAAGCTCTATCTGAGGCTCCACTGCTGGGGCTACTGCTCGGGCCCTAGGCTGAGCCCTACCCCTGCCTCGACCTCTGGCACGGCCTCGGCCTCGACCTCTGCCCCACGTAGAAGTTGCCACTGGAGGCTCTGGCTGCTGCTCAGCTGAGGAAGCGGTATGTGTTCTCGCCATCTGCGAAAGAATAAGAGTAGAAGAGTTCAATCAGTATTAAGAAAGCAAAATCACATGACAGAGAAGAATAAAAGTGAAACTTGTTCCTAAACGTCATAGCCTCTGGAAGATAAGCACAGGCGTCTCCGTGCCGATCCTCCAGAATATACTAAGCTTGCTCGTGAATCGTGAGACCTAAGCAACCTAGTGCTCTGATACCAACTATCACAACCCAAAATTTCCCACCTACGGGACCATGATGGCGCCTAACATTTCACTTGCTAGGCAAGCCAACGTTAGAAAAATCGTTAAACCAGTTCCTTATTTCCATTCAGTAAATAACAATAATTAACTAAGATGAAATATAATAAGTACGAAATATCATAAAACTGTATTAATTACTTCCACCTGGATCTGGAGTCACAATTCACGAGCATTCTAGAATTTACTATAAGTAATAGTCTGAAAGAAATACAACTGTCTGAATGAAAGAAAACAGTAGGACATAAAAGATAGATGGGGACTTCAAGGTCTGTGAACGCCGACATATCTACCTTGAGTCTCCGGACAGCGGACCAGTAGCAAATCTCGATCAACCTGAGCCGGTATCAAAATCTGCACAGAAAGTGCATAGTGCAATATCAGTACAACCGACCTCATGTACTGGTAAGTGTCGAGCCTAACCTCGGCGAAGTAGTGAAGAGGCTAGGACAAGACACCCACATATAACCTGAACAGTATAATCATGCTAGTGGCAACAACAGTAAATAAGGAAATAACGCATAAATAATGGGAAGGGGACATACAGTGGGGGAATACAACATAAAGAGTGAGAATAATGAAAAGACATAATTAAACAGAAAATCCTTAAACGAATTGAGCAATTAAAACAGCAAAGGAAAACTGCACGGCATCACCCTATGTGCTTTTACTCTGAACCTCACCAAATAAATAAATAGAACGGCACGGAATCACCCTTCGTGCTTTTACTCTCAACCTCACCAATATAAATAATGCATGCATGTCATCACCCTTCGTGCTTTATACTCTTCCTCACAATATAAATAATGCATGCACGACATCACCCTTCGTGCTTTACACTATTCCTCATAATATAAATAATGCATGCACGACATCACCCTTCGTGCTTTACACTCCTCCTCACCAATCACAAAATCAATAACAATGGATAGATAAGAGTATCATAAAGAAACCAGTATTTTACCCATAATCAATAGCACAATGTAATCTCAACCTTGAATCAATATTCGAAAGTTACCAAATCTCAGTGAAAGCAGATATGAGTCACCCATCATTTCAAATAACCCGATGGATAGTAGAATTTAAGGCTACAAAATAGACAAGAATAGAATTTCACTCGCATTCTATGACTCGACAACGACGCATAGATGCTCGTCACCTCACCTATACATCGTATTTAACAACCAAACATGTAGCAAACGAACACATAATACCTATTCCCTCAAGCCAAAGTTAGACATGACACTTACCTCGCTCCGAAGGCCACTAAATTCTCAATCACATCTTTTTCTTTAGGATTCACCTCCAAACCACTCGTATCTATTCAAAAATAACTCAATAATATCAAACATTGCTAAAGGAATCAACTTTAATGAATAATTACAGATTTCCCAAATTTTCCTCTAAAAAGTCAAAAATCGACCCTGGGCCCGCTTGGTCAAAACCCGAGGTTCGGACCAAAATTCATTTACCCATTCACCCCCGAGCCCGAATATGTAATTGGTTTTGGAATCCGACCTGAAATCGAGGTCTAAATTCCTAAATTCCCAAAATCCCTAGTTTGTACCCTAACCCCTAATTCTGTCATGAACACTCTAGAGTTTAGGTTGAATTCTTGTAAAATGAAGTAAAAGATTGAAATAAACAAGTTAAGGAACACTTACCTATGATTTGGGGAAGAAAATGTCCTTGAAAAATCGCCCTAGGCCTCCTATCCTTTTGAAACTAGAAGAAAAATGACTGGAGTCCGAATTAAATGAACTCACTGCCCAGCGACCTTCGCACCTGTGCGTCCGCACGTGTGGACAGGACGTGCGCTTCTGCGAAAAAGGACTGGGCCAACTGGGGCCGCACCTGTGGACAGGGTTCCGCTTCTGCGATCCCGCTCCTGCAGAGAGAAGTCTGCATCTGGGGGAAAATGAAGTCCAGGCCTGGGTCGCACCTGCGGGGCTACCGCTCGTACCTACGACCAAAGGCTCACAGGTGGGGGCACACCAGATTTGGTGTACCAACAGCCTTGTTGAGGTTTGAACTCAACTCGTGCATCACCCGAATGGCACCTGAGCCCTCGGGGCTCCAGACCAAGTATGCACACAAGTTTAAAAATATCATACGGACTTGCTCACGCAATCAAATCGCCAAAACAACACCTAGAACTACGAATTTAGCACCAAATCAAATGAAATTCTCAAGAACACTTTAAAATTTCTATTTTCTCAACTGGACGTCTGAATCACGTCAAATCAACTCCGTTTCTCACCAAATTTCACAGATAAGTCTTAAATATCATAATGAACCTGTCTGGGCTTCGAAACCAAAATACAGACCCGATACTAACAATGCCAAATATCAATCAATTCTTAAAAACAAATAATTCCCAAACTTTTAATTTTCATCAAAACTTTATAACTCAAGCTAGGGACCTCCGAATTCGATTTCGGGCATACGCCCAGGTCCCATAATTCGATATGGACCTACTAGGACCGTCAAAGCACGGATCCGGACCCGTTTACCAAAAATATTGATCGAAGTAAACTAAAATCAACTTTTAAGGCAAAAATTCTTATTTTCATTAGTCTTCAACATAAAAGCTTTACGGAAACCTGCCTGAACTGTGCACGCAAATCGAGGAGGGTAAAAATGAGATTTTTAAAGCTTAAGAGCGCAGATTCGAGTTCTAAAACATAAGATGACATTTTGGGTCATCACACTATATATAGACGGGGATTTCACTGATCATATTGGGTCGACCGCAGGCGGCTATGGCGAGGTGCATGGAGGCTTCGGTTTTGGGGAGAGGAACGGAGGAGGTACTTCACTGTTGGACTTCGCTAAGGCTTTTGGGTTGGTGATTGCAAACTCTAGCTTTCCAAAGAGGGAGGAACATTTGGTAACTTTTCAAAACGCTGTGGCGACGACTCAGATTGACTATCTCCTCCTCAGGAGGTGTGACAGAGGATTGTGTAAGGATTGTAAGGTTATTCCGGGTGAGATACTCATGATGCAACATAGGCTCTTGGTGATGGATGTTGGTATTATGTTAAATAGAAGGAAAGGATCTGACCGAGGATGACCGAGAATCAGGTAGGGTGACTTGACTAAGGATAAAGCCCAAGAGTTGGATGGGAGGTTATCGGCTATGGGAGCCCGGAGGAACAGTGGTGACTCAAGCATTATGTGGTCGACGATAGCAGACTATATAAAAGAGGCTATGAGAGATGTGTTAGAGATCTCGACGGGCATCTCTGGCAGGCACAAAGGATACTGGTGGTGGAATGAAGTGGTCCAAGATAAAGTGGAAGCGAAGAAGGCAGAATACCTAAAATTAGTTGGAAGAACAAGCGAGGAGGAGAGGAGAGCATGCATGAAGGGGTATAAGGTAGCTAGTAAGGAAGCTAAGCTGGTGGTCACAGAGGCTAAAGCTACAGCCTATGGCCGTATGTATGAGGAACTGGGGTAAAAACGCGGAGATAAGAAGTTATTCTGGCTGGTGAAGATGAGAGAGAGAGAAAGGCCCGGGATTTGGATCAAGTGAGATACATCAAGGACGACGATGGTAGAGTATTGATGGAAGATGCTCAGATTAAGAGGAGATGGCAAACTTACTTTTATGAACTTCTGAATGAAAAAGGGGATCGAGATATTGTGCTAGGTGAACTGGAGCATTGCGAGAGTCACCGTGACTTTGGGGACTGCAGGCGCATCGAGGTTGAGGAGGTCGTTAGAGTTATGCGTAAGATGAGTAGGGGCAGAGCGACCGGGCCAGACAAAATTCCGATTGAATTTTGAAAGTGTGTGGGCAGAGCAGGCTTGGAGTGGCTGACTGGGCTGTTTAATGTTATTTTCAGGATAAAGAGGATGCCGAAAGAATGGAGGTGGAGTACGATGGTTCCGTTGTATAATAACAAAGGTGATATCTAGAGTTGTAACAATTATAGGGGTATCAAATTACTGAGTCATACCATGAAAGTTTGGGAGAGGGTGGTTGAAGCGAGGGTGATGAGGACAATGTCTATATCTAACAACCAGTTCAGGTTCATGCCGGGTCGTTCTACTACGGAAGTTATACACCTTATTAGGAGGTTGGCGGAACGGTACATGAAGAGGAAGAAGGATCTGCACATGGTATTTATTGATTTAGAGAAAGCGTACAACAAGGTTCCTAGAGAAGTTCTCTGGAGATGCTTAGAGGCAAAAGGCGTGCCGGCTACCTATATTTGGGCAATTAAGGACATGTATGATGGGGCTAAGACTCGGGTTAGGACAGTTGGAGGTGACTCTGAGCAGTTTCCAGTTGTTATGGGGTTACACCAAGGTTCTGCGCTCAGCACGTTCTTATTTTCCTTGGTGATGGATGCGTTAACACACCATATTCAACAAGAGGTGCCATGGTGTATGTTATTCGACGATGACATAGTTCTGATTGATGAGTCGCGAACCAGTGTTAACAAGAGTTTGGAGGTCTGGAGACAGCCCTTGAGTCTAAGGGTTTCAAGTTGATCAGGACGAAGAAAGAATACCTGCAGTGTAAGTTCAACACTAAACCGAGGGAAATGGGCGTGAAAGTGAGGCTTGAATCACAGGTCATATCAAGTAGTGGTAATTTCAAGTACCTTGGGTTGGTTTTCCAGAGGGGAGGGGAGATTGACGAGGATGTCACACACCATATTAGGGTGGGGTGGAAGAAGTGGAGGTTAGCATCTGGAATATTGTGTGATAAGAGAGTGTAACCGATACTCAAAGGTAAGTTTTACAAAGCAGTAGTTAGACCGGCCATAATGTATGGGGTTGAGTGTTGGCCTGTAAAGAACTCACATATTCAGAAGATAAAAGTAGTAGAAATAAGGATGTTGAGGTGGTTGTGTGGTTACAATACGATGGATAAGACTAGAAATGAAGATATTCGGGAGAAGGTGGGCATGGCACCCATTGATAACAAGATGCGGGAAGCGATGCTCAGATGGTTTGGAATAGTATAAAAGAGAAGCCCAGATGCTTCGGTAAGGAGGTGTGAACGGCTGGCTTTGGAGGGAACGATAAGAGGTAGAGGATGCCTAAGAAGTAGTGGGGAGAGGTGATCAGGCAGGACATGGCGAGGCTTCAGATTTTCGAGGACATGGCTCTTGATAGGAAGTTGTAGAGGTCGAGTATTAGGGTTGTAGGTTAGGAGGTAGTTGAGTCTCCCTTACTTCGTACCTTTGTGAGGCTAGTCTTGTAGGGGTTTTTGTCGATGTCAGCTAGTGGCAATATTGTGTCTTACTACTCCTTTGTTTACCATAGTGCCTAGTCTATGTACTGTCTATCGCGTTTGCTTTGCATCTACTTTCTCATTTTCATGACGTTATTTTTTCTATGGTTTCTATTGGTGATACTGATATTGTCTATTTTCGTCTTCTTGAGCCGGGGGTCTTTCGAAAATAACCTCTCTATTCCCTCGGAGTAGGGGTAAGGTCTGCATACACACTAACCTCCCCAGACCCCACTAGTAGGATTTCACTGGGTCGTTGTTGTTGTTGTTGTTGAAATGGCTATACTCACCTATATACATGAAGAAGTCATCCTTCTTGTTCACACTTTAGTTATTTAAATACCTTATAAGCTGCTCATAATTTAGACTTTTAGCCAAGTTCAAACCCAATTCTTTTTTGATACGTATGCGTACTTCCTAAAAATATAACAATCAATCATAATAAGCACAGAAAGTGTTTCATTTCCAAAATTAATTTTCTTAGAATCAAATATTCTGTAGGCGAGAAGAACTTATTCACATGACCTAGTTTTGCCATTACCGGGAATACTCCTAATTTTTTTTGTATCACAATAGGTACTGTTGAGAAGAACTTTCTATGCCATATTGGATTTTACCTATGGCATATGCTAGGCTAGGTTTGTTGCTACAACTATTGCGAATCGAACTATTTAATTTGTAGCTCAACCATTCTAGTTCACTTGGGAATAGAGGACGCAATATCAATCGCCTCATTTATTTAAAAAGACAAGAATGGACATCCAGGCTTCAGTTTCGTCTCCTATTAAGCTTTTAGAAGAAAGGCTAAGAAGCCTAGCTTTCTACTTGAGAAGTGGGAGGAAGTGTGATTTTATTAGCATTTCATGTCTTCTTTAGTGCAGTTACCTAACGAAGCCGCAATTAATAAGTTTCCTTGCAGGTATCTCCTTGCTTTGGTGATTACACTACTAAAAAAAGGGAACAACCGAAGGCCAAAACCGACCGATGCTGGTCGGTAATTCGCAAAAATCGACCGAAAACCGACCGATTCGTGGCGGTCGGTAATCGTATGGTCGGTAGAGCCAACTGACCGACTTTGGTCGATCAATCAAATTTCAAAAAATAAAAAATTGCCCAAAAAAAAACAATAGTGCTATACGGTGGCAAGATACTATTCTACCACTAGAACATTAGTGTTTTTTGTTTTAAGACTGTCTTTTATTTTATTATTCTCTTTAATTGTATTTTTGCGCGAAAATAAACGACCAATGTCAGTCGGTTTTAATAAAAAATAAAATTTCCGACTTAAGTCGGTTGGTTTTTTAAAATGACCGGCCGAAATATCCGACCGATTTCAGTCGATTTTTTGAATATCAATTTTAATTTATTTTAAATGAAAAATCGACCAATGTTGGTCGGTTTTTTGAAAAATAAATTTCGCGGGAAGCAAAAATAATTTCCCGCATTTTTGCGCAAAAAAAACCCGAACAAAGTTGGTCAGTTTCGTTAAAAAAAATAAAAATAAAATATTTTGAAAAGCTGACCGACTTCGGTCGGTTTTCTGGCCGGTGTTTTGACCGACTGCGGTCAGTTTTGATCAAATTTCTAGTAGTGTCATACCAAGTCAATATTATCACAATTAAGTGATGGATAATTGTATGCAGTGGAAGCAATCTCAGTACCAAAATCACATGTAATCTAGACATGTCACGACCTAAAATCCTCACCCATCGTGATGGCACTTAACACACTTACTTGGAAAGCTGACAATCATATAACAACTAAACAATTGAATGGAACATGCTTAATAACTCAACAACGGAAAAATGTCATAAACATACGATAGAAACAACTCAAACTCTGCTACAACCACCCCTAAATCTGGTGTCAATGAGTACATGAGCTACTAAGTATCAACTTAGTTTTAAATTCTAGTACAAATGTTTGAGTTATAGAACAATACTGAATTAAAAAAAAAAAAAGGAGAGTCAAGGTCTGCGGGCGTCATAGAAGCTACCTCAAGGTCTTCGAGTAGGTACTAGCACTAATCTAACAATCGCCGCGTCCAGAAGTACCTCGATCTGCACAAGAAGTGCAGAGTGTAGTATAAGTACAACCGACCCAATGTACTCAATAAGTATCATAGCTAGCCTTAACGAGGTAAAGAAGCACAAATTATAAATGATGCTAGCTATCACCTATACAATTTCATCTTTTTAATAAGTACAAAGCAGTAATGAAATCAAATCATCAAGCACATGAAGAAACATATGTGTGTGTATGTATACAATTTGTCAAATACCCTCCTCAATCAATATTCGACATATAGAGATGATATGCACTTAAATCAGGTAAATAATCACGGAAATTGCAAGAATAAATGAAATACAAAATCCAAACAACAGTGGCTTGATTTCCTCAACCTTTCCAATTCCATACCAAAACCACTGATTAGTTTTCCTCAATATCCGCATTTATACCATCAAGAGAAAAACATGAGAGGGTGACCCTATGGGATGGGTCCATATCCACACGCAAGCACCCTCATGCATCAAGAAACACCCAATACCAATTTCAGAAGCATCACAATACATTGTATAAGAATTCGTTGGTGAAGGTAGAACTAGAACTGAAGCTGTGGTCAAGGCAGTCTTGTGCTTCTGAAAGCTCTCCTCACACTCATCAGACCACCTGAACGGGGCACCTTTCTTGGTCAATCTAGTCAAAGGTGCAGCAATGGACGAGAAACCCTCTACAAATCGGCGATAATATCCGGCCAAGCCAAGGAAACTCTAAATCTCCGTAGCTGAAGATGGTCCGGGCCATCTCTGAACTACCTTAATATTCTTTGGATCTACCTTAATCACCTTACTGGACACCGTGTCCCAAGAACGCCACAAGATCAAGCCAAAATTCGCACTTGGAGAATTTAGCATAGCTTCTTCTCCCTCAACGTCTGCAGTACAATTCTCAGATGCTGCGCATGCTCCTCCTGGCTGCATGAGTACACCAGTATATTATCAATGAATACTATGACAAAAGAATCAAGATAAGGTTGGAATATATTGTTCATCAGATGCATAAATATTGTTGGCGCATTAATCAGCCCAAAAAACATCACGAGGAACATGTAGTGGCCATAGCGGGTCCTGAGTGCTGTCTTCAGAATATTAGAATCTCGTATCTTTAATCGATGGTACCTGGACCTCAAATCAATCTTTGAAAACACTGTAGCTCCCTGAAGCTGGGCAAATAAGTCATCAAGGTGTGGTAAGTAATACCTTTTCTTAATTGTACTTTGTTCAACTGCTTGTAATCAATGCACATCCGTATAGTACCATCCTTCTTCTTCACAAGAAGAACTAGTGCACCTGCATACTAGGCCTAATGAATCTCTTATCAAGTTGCTACTGGAGTTGTTATATTAATTCCTCCAACTCTGCTGGTGCCATACGATATGGAGGAATAGAGATGGGTTGAGTGCCCAGAACCAAGTCAATACCAAAATCAATGTCCCTGTCGGGTGGCATGCCCGGTACGTGTGCAGGAAATATATCTGGGAAGTCTCTCACTACCAGAATAAACTCAATAGTAAGAGTGTTAGCACCAACATCCCTCACAAAGGCCAAATATGCCAAACATACCTTCCCAACCATCTGTTGGGCCTTCAAATATAAAATTACTCTACTGGGAACATAGTCCAAAGAACCTCTCCACTCAACCATGGGTAACCCCGACATCTCCAATGGCACAGTCTTAGCATGACAATCAAGAATAACATGACATGGTGACAAACAATTCATGCCTAGAATCAAGAAAAATCAACCATACTCAGCAGTAAAAGATCAACTCTCGTCGCTAATCCCCCAATAGTCACCACACACGACCAATACACACGGTCCATAATAATAGAATCACCCACTGACGTAGATACATGAGCATGCGTAACTAAGGAATCACGAGGCATATCTAAATAACGAGCAAAGTATGATGATATATATGAATAAGTGGAACCGGGGTCAAATAATATGGAAGCATCTCTGTGGCACGCTTAAACAATAACTGTGATCATAGCATCTGAAGCAATGGCCTTTGTCCTGGTGGGAAAAGCATAGCACCGAGCATGACAACCACCTGATCGACCTTCCTCTCTAGGGCAGTCTCGAGCTGACTGGGCCCTGCCCCGAGCTGGCTGTGCGGGTGGTGTAGCTGCTGGTGGTGGAATCAAAGACTGAGATCTCTACCATGGAACCCTACTCAATAGTCTGGGCAATACCTCTTGAGATCACTCAAGTATCCGCACTCATAGCAACCACTCCTGACGGGCTGCTAACCTTGATAACCTGAAGAACTACCTGTGGAAACCTGAGAAGATGAAGCATGGTAAGAACCCTGTTCTAGTAACACACTAAATGATGACTGACCCGAATGAGCATTGTATGAACCATGGCTAGCTGATGCACCACGATGAACCAGACGTGCTATCTGAGCGGGTCTATAAGGACGACCCCTGTTGTGATGGGACTGTCCTCCGGATGTGGCACTGCTAAAACCACCTGAACTACACGACCTCTTGGACTCTCTCTCCTCATGCTTCTGACTACGAACCTGCTCTAGGCGTCTAGCAATATCAAACATTGCACACTACGCAATATCCCGAGTCATTATGAAACATAGTACATAGTTGAGGCCATCAATGAACCTCTTAATCCTCTCCTTCTGAGTGGGAACCAACCATATCGCATGACGAGCCAACTCTGAAAATCTCATCTCATACTGAGTCACTGACATTTAAACGAAATGATTTGATTCAAACACTGATTTAGAAAGCATGTTGTATTTTACCGAGATTTCATGATATGAACTTTATATGCTTTATTGCTCGTCAAAACTGCTCAGTCTTTATTTATTGTTATTACTTACTGAGTTGGCGTACTCACATTATTTCCTGCACCTTGTGTGCAGATCCAGGTATAGCTGGACACGGTAGCGGCTGTTAACTATTCCGGTTGCAGATTTTCTCGGTGATAGCAAGGTAGCTGCCTAGCGATCGTAGCCCTGCTCTTCTCCCTCTTATCTTCCTTTAGTTGTATTTAGCTATTTTTTCAGACTATGTTAGTCTCGATATTGTCAGACAAATTGTAGTATATGCTCATGACTAGTGACACCCCGATGTCGGGCTTTTCTTTTCTGCACTTTTGTTTTGATTTGAACTATTTACGAAGGTTTTTATGTTAAATATCTTTGCATTTTTTCTTTCAAATGAAAATATCGGTTTGTTTTGGAAATGAATCGGCTTGCCTAGTTCTACGATAGGCGCCATCACGACAGGGTTAGTTTGGGTCGTGATAATTCAATTCCAAAATCTGCACTATCACTAAGCTTGATACTGATGAAATTGTGCTAAAGGGAAGAGACATAATAATATCCACAAGATATCGATTATGTCACTTCCCTAGAGTGAGCACACATGCTTGAGTGTAGTAGAAGATGATCCACTACTATGGCATAGAAGACTGGGACATGCCAGTCTCTCTCAACTCAATAAGTTGGTAGCTAAGGACTTGGTCCTTGGGATACCTAAAGTTGAATAAACCTCTGACAAAGTATGCGATGCATGTATTAGAGGGAAACATGTTAGGTCACCATTTAAATCTAAGAAGTTTGTAAGAACTTCTACACCTATGAAACTCATTCACATGGATATGTGTGGACCAATGAGAATAACGAGTAGAGGAGGTAAGAGGTATATGTTTATGATTGTTGATGACTTTTCCAGGTATACCTGGACTTTGTTTTTGGGATCCAAAAGATGAAACCTTTGATGTTTTCTCTGTATTTGTCAGAATGATTGGATAAAAGATAGGGTGTAATGTTTTAAGTATAAGAACTGGCCATGGAACTGAATATGAAAATTCAAAATTCCTTGAATTTTGTGGCTCACGTGGGATTAACCATAATTTTTCTACACCTAGAACTCCACAACAAAATGAAGTTGTAGAAAGAAAGAATAGATCCTTAGAAGGCATGGGGAGGACCATGTTGATTGCTAGTGGACTGCCTAAGAACTTTTGGGTTGAGCCAATCAATACTGCTTGCTATCTACTAAATAGATGCATTGTCATACCCATTCTTGCGAAAACTCCCAATGAGTTACTTCGAGGAAGAAAACTCAACATCACTCATCTAAGAGCCTTTGGGTGCAATTTTTTTGTGCACAATAATGGGAAAGAAGCTCTAGGTAAGTTTGATGACAGAAGTGATGAGGGAATTTTCTTGGGTTACTCTCCACATAGTAAGGCATATAAGGTTTTTAATAAAAGAACTATGTGTGTGGAAGAAAATATTCATGTTATTTTTGATGAATCTAACAATTTTCCTGAGAATGGTCTGCAGGATGAAGATGATGACATAGGATTCACTAGTAATGGAGATACAAAGGAATTTGATGAAGATGGATCTGAAAACCACAAGGAAATTGATAGTGATCATGAGGATCCAGAAGAAGACCGAGCTACCCTAACTGCTGAATGGAATAATGAAGCCACACCTACTGAACATGTTCCGTTTGGTCACTCCTTAGGTGAATCTTCTCTGGGTATGCAGACCAGACCCTGGAAATATCAAAGCTCACACCCTCTTGAAAATATCATCTTTGGTTCAAATACAGGGGTGCAAACCAGGTCATCTCTAAGAAATCTATGTGCGCTCACAACATTTCTCTCACAGGTTGAACTTAAGACCATCAAATAAGCTCTAAAGCATCCAGACTGGACCATAGCCATGCAAGATGAGTTAATTTATTTGAGAGAAGCAAGGTCTGGCACCTGGTGCAGAAATCCAAGAACATAACAATCATAGGTACCAGATGGGTGTTCAGAAAAAAGTTAGATGAACAAGGAAATATCACAAGGAACAAGGCCATACTGGTGGTTCAGGGATACAATCAAGATAAGGCCATTGACTATGATAAGACATTTGAACCTATAGCTAGAGTGGAGGCTATAAGAATGCTGATAGCCTTTGCTGCCCACATGGAATTCATTTATACCAAATAGATGTAAAGAGTGCCTTTTTGAATGGGTAACTAAAGGAGGAAGTGTTTGTCAAACAACCTCCTGAATTTGAAAGTAAAGAATTTCCTGAGCATGTGTTCAAACTGGATAAAGCTCTTTATGGTCTGAAACAGGCTCCTAGAGCTTGGTATGAAAGGCTCTAAAAATTCCTCTTAGCTAACAACTTTGTAAAAGGAAAGGTGAACAACACTCTATTTCTGAGGAGTAAAGGGAGGAATATCCTGATTGTGCAAGTGTATGTGGATGATATTATATTTTGGGCTACCAATGAAGCAATGTGCGAGGAATTTGCTAAGATGATGGGGAATGAGTTCAAAATGAGCATAATGGGTGAACTGAACTTCTTTCTACGATTACAAATCAAGCAAACATCTACTAGAATCATGATACATCAACATAAATATATCAAAGAGTTGTTGAGGAAATTGATCATGGACTCCTCCAAGTCTATTGATATTCCCATTGCCATTGCAACAAAGCTGGACCTTGATGAAGAAGGGAAAAGTGGGAGCAGAAGCTATATAGAGGAATGATTGGGGCACTATTGTACCTCACAGCAAGCAGGCCTGATATAGTGTTTAGTGTGGGATTATGTGCAAGATTTCAGGCAAATTCTAAGGAATCCCACCTGAAGGCTGTCAAAAGAATACTAAGATATATCAAGGGGACCCCTGACCTCTGTCTATGGTATCCAAGAAGATACAAATTTGATCTAGTTGGTTATGTTGATGCTGACTATGTAGGTTTTCATGTTGATAGGAAAAGCACTTCAGGAACAACACATTTTCTAGGTTCTTGTCTGGTGTCTTGGGGAACCAAGAAGCAACACTCAGTGGCATTATCTATAGCTGAGGCTGTATATGGTAGCGGCATCCTGCTATGCTCAGTTACTATGGATAAAATAACAGCTAAGGGACTATGGTATATTTGTTGATTGTATTTAGATTTTCTGTGATAACACCAGTGCCATAAACATTGCAAAAAATCCGTGTTAGCATAAAAGAACCATGCACATTAACATTAGACATCACTTTCTCAGAGACAATGTTGAAAATGGGAATATCTCTATTAACTTCTGTAAAACTGAAGATCAAATTGCTGATATTTTTACTAAAGCTCTGAGTAGGGATCACTTTGAAAGGAATAGACTAGAACTAGGTCTAATAAACTACTCCCACTAAGTTAAATCACAGTGATTGGTTAGAAAAAACATAATAAGACGTATCTATTTAAGTACAATGTGTTTGATTCATCTTTGTGCTTGTATTAAGCTCACACACTTGCATAGAAAGTATAGCTGATAACTGTGTTGCATGATACTAATATGAAGTGATGAAGCTTTATTGCAGAAATGAATAAGGAGTTGCTAAGGAGTTGGTTCTTTGACTCAGGTATGTGCCAGACTATCTTAAGTCACTAGAACTTATACTCAAAAATTACTGCTATACTCATACTTTAATTTTAGTTGGCATAACTTCTAGTCGTCTTTTAGTCAAAGAGTAAGGGGAATCCTTGTGTAATTAAAGATCAATTACTCTTGAAAAATCATACAGTCAAAGTAACCGTTATAAGAGTCCTGTTAGAACTCAAATTTGGTCACCTTCTCAATTCCAGTCAAATCAGGAGTAACGCCTTTAAAAGGCCCTAATGATCAGCTTCTCTAGCCTCACTGTTTCTGTCAAACCCTAAGCAAAAATCGAAAGCAAGTATCAAGAACTAACCCTTCCATTCTCTTATTCGAGGTTATCATCTGATCACCATACCTAAATCCAGTCAAACACCTTCTAAGCTAAATCAACAAGCATGGGTGAAGCAAAACCCAAAATCTTGAAGCCCAAATCAAAGACAAATGTCAAGCCTTCAAGATAACCTATATCTACACTTGTTCCTTCTCCATCAATATCCTCCACCATACCTACCTCATCCTCCCCTGCTCCTACTACTCATGTTCCTGTTATTACCATCTCCACCGCACCTCCTACTTCAAAAGCTACTACCCATGCACCTGAGCTTCCTATGAAAAATATCTCTATGAGGGCAAAGGTCAAAGTAACTTCAAGAAAATCTGTCAAGAAAGTGTCTGAGACTACTACGCAAAGTGACTCTGGAGTCAAGGAATCCATGATTCAGGGGGAATCAAGTATCAGTCACTACTAATCAGGTAAATCATCCTACTTCCAAGTTAGATATTTTGGTGTCTTCTATAGATGTTGCACCCCTAGATACTATCCCACCCACGAGTGAGAAGATATCTAGTAGAGAAATTCATGGTAAAAGATCATACGGGGGACTTAGGAAAGGAGGTAGATACAACAGTTGTGTAGCATGTGGTTGAGGGGGAAGGATGTGAAGTACGAATACAAAAGGAGATGTCTGGTGGCTTTAATTTTAGTTGGACTGAGGATGAGGAAGATGATGAAGGTGAGAAGGAAGAAGAATATGTGAGTAGTCATGAGAAACATGAAAATCAAAACATAGTCAATAAAGAAGTAAAGAGTGAGAATGAGACATGTGAATAGGCTAATAATTTTGTAGAAGAAGAAAACCTGAGTGAAGAAGAAAAGGTTTCTGAGAGTGAGGGAGAGGATCAAGAAAAGGTAGGTGAGAGTGAAGAAGGTAATGACGAGAGTGAGGAAGAAGAAAGGAATGAGAGTGAGGAATCTGAAGGCTCTATGACAATTAGAAACATTGTCGTAGCCCCTTCAGAAGAAATTGGTGAGGAGACGAGGGTTCAAGAACTTGGGTCTCTGTTGGCTCCCTTCACCGGAGATGAAGAAGTTAGCAGTGACGAATATGATGTGCCACTATCTGAGGTAAGGAAGAAGCTCAGAAAGATCACTGAGAAAGCTACAAAGACAGTAATCTCAACAAGGAAATGAGTGGTTCCTCCTGCTAGAACTCCCCTCACAAGGAGTAAAAGAAAGGTTGTTGATGCACAAATCATGAAGGAGTCCAGAAGTGCAAAGAAGCCAAAGAAGAAGGTTTCAATTGTGGAACCTGTTGTTGAGGTGGGTGGAGAAGATGAATGTGACTCAGCCTTGCAAGAAAAGTCTACCACACCAAAGAAAAACTTCTGCAAGGGCCAATAGGGGTAAGACAAATACGAATATTTCGGTTGCAGTTGATCGACTCATAGAGTTTAGGAACAGAAAAGTACTAAATGGGAAGATTTTTGCGAACACTTATGAGAAGGGAATGGCTGAACTGGTTGAGAAACTTGAGCTACAGGGGTGAAAGCACATGTTTGTCAAAGCTTTCGCCCAGTATGTATTCCTGCTGTGGTGGAGTTCTACACAAATTTCATTTTTGATGTAGAGGTAGTCGAGAGTAAAGTAGGGGGCTTTGACATGGAGTTTGATGCTGAGGAACTGGGACTACTTTTGAATATCCCTTCTTTGGGATTTGACAATTATTTAAAGAATATGTGGCTAGCCATAGACAATGATGTTGACACTAGCATTGTGGTCACCAGGAAGTTCTCCCAAAAGTTTGAACTAGATGCTCCCCAAAAAGTGTACAAGACTGATATGACCCCCTTTCACAAGCTACTATTTCAGTTTGTCAACTCCTGCATTCTTCAGAGATCTGAGAGAAGGCTTGAGGCTACTCTGCTTAGACATGGTTGTGATGGAAATGCTTGACACTAGTTGACTATTCAATATCCCTAGCCTGATGATTCAGCATATGGCAAGAGCTGTAGATACCTCCAAACCAAATCATGTTATGGCATATGGGTTTATGTTAACTGAGTTATTTGACAAGCTCAACATTGCCTTACCTGAGTGTAACGACCCAAAATCCAACAAGCTGCGATGGTACCTAGCCCAACTGGTTAGGTAAGCCAATTTACAAATATCAAATTCAAATAATATTTAACCGACTCTAATACACTCCCCAAGGACTGGTAGTACAAATCATGAACTTCTAAGATTCAGAATTTACAAACTGGTGTGAAATACAATACATCATCTGTTTGAAAATACATGAACAGATCAAGAGGCAGCTATGACCGGAACGCATGTACATCTCCAATGCCAGTTCCCGCCATACATAACAACATCAGCATCAAAAAATTTGCACGCAAGGTGCAGACGTGTAGTATGAGTACAACCGACCCCATGTACACAATAAGTAACAAACCTAACCTTAGGTTGAAAGTAGTGACGAGTTGAAACAAGGGTCTACAACACCAATAACCAGCAACAGATCATAATAATATAATGAAAGTAACATCACTAATAACTCAACAATAAAATGCTCAGCTTGTATACAATTCCGGAAAAATAAACATTTTCTTTTCAAGTATAACAGTAAAACTCAAATCTTTTGTCGAAAATCACCGAAAATATGAGTAAGTCTGAAATATGTGATTTTTCTCAAAAACATTAATGACAGATAAGAAATTTCATTATCAGATGGCATGAGGAAAAATACTTCTTTATGCCTACATATCAAGTATGCATGTCTTATGCAGTGCAGCACAGTGATGAACTCATGTACTCACACTCTCAGAGTACTCAATCTCACTGTCTCGCATTTCCACTAATCACGCTTAATATTCAGCACACTCAGTCACTCGGCACTGTACAGGGCAGATCCAGCCCAAATATAAATGACAACTTGTACACAGTCACTCAGTACTGTATATGGCAAATCTAGCCCGGGGAAGATCCATCCCAAATATATATACATAATAACTGACACTCAGTCACTCGGGCTCACAATGTCTTGAAACTATCCCAAAATGATGATATGAAGTATCAATAAATAACAACAGAGACTGAGATATGATATATAATGAATGTATATGACTGAGTACGAAATTACAATTTAAACTAATAATTCAACAACAACATGACCTCCGTGGGTCTCAATAATACCGGCATATAGCCTCAGGATGATTTGTAACATGATTCTCAGCTCGATTTCTTTAACACATGAAAGTACATGGACAATGCCTAGTTTATTTCACTACACAATTCCACGGAATCAATTACGTCACAGTTTCTACAGTGCACTACCACACGCCCGTCACCTAGCATGTTCATCATCCCCAAACAAATCATATAACACGTATTTTCGGGGTTTATACCCTCAGCTCCAAGTTTAGAAATGTTACTTACCTCAAACAAGACGAATCCAATGTCAAGCAAGCTGAACAATACTACGGAAATTCCACTTTGCGCGTATCAACCTTCGAATGCCTTCCTATCTCCTCAATTCTAAGACAAACGATTCAAAACTAGTCAAACAACGTGCAAATTAATCAAAATATACTCTAATACTTACAATTTAACAATTTATAAAAATTCCCAACTCCACTCGAAAAGTCGACGATGAGGCCCACATCTCGGAATCTGACAAAACTCACAAAATTCGACAACACATTCAATTACGAGTCCAACCAAACTAATTTGACTCAAATCCGACTCCGAAACGATGTTCAAAACTCAAAAAATCATTTTGTGGAATTATAGAAAATTCCTCTAATTTCTATTGAAAAATCAATAATCTAATGCTGAAAACGAAGATTAATTCATGAAATATAATCACCAGGGAGTCAAGAACACTTATCCCAAGTTGTGTGGTGAAATTTGCCTATGAAAATCTCCGAAACCGACCTCCCCAACTCTGTTTATGTCAAAAATGGCGAAATCCCCCGTTTATAGGGATTTAATATTCGTAGCGCCACAGGTGGCGTGGGGCACTACCTGTGGCACTATTTCCAGAACCTCAAAAAAATTCCCAGTGCCATGGCTAGCGCCCCACGCTACCCTAGGCGCTGGTGATGGGATTTGTTTCTATTTCACCTGGGTCAAGGTTATTTCGGTAACCAATACTTTTACACAAGATTTATTCTAGAATTTCCCCGAGGTACCAAACCTAAAAATCAAGAATCACGCACCGATTCAAGCCTAAGAAACTTATGAACTTCCGAATTCCAAATTCTACATTCGATGCCGAAACCTATCAAATCAGGTCCGATTGACCTCACATTTTGCACATAAGTCATAAATGACATAGCAGACCTATATAAATTTCCATAACTGGATTCCGACCCCGATATCAATGTAGCCAACTCCCGGTCAAACATCCAAACCTTTCATTTCCAACTTTTGCCATTTCAAGTTAAAATCAACTATGGACACACTCCTAAGTCAAAAATCACCATACGGAGATATTGGAACCATCAAACTCCATTCCGGAGTCGTTTGCACAAAAGTCAAACTTCGGTCAACCCTTTTCATTTAAGCTTCCAACATGAAATTTATTCTTCCGAACTAATCCCGAAACACCCGAAACATCAAAACCAACGATTCACACAAGTCATAATACATCATATGAAGCCATTCAAGAATTCAAATAGTTGAACGGAGCGTAAATGTTCAAAAGGACAAGTTAGGTCGTTACATTCTCCCCCACTTAAACATACGTTCGTCCTCGAACGTGCCAAGAGTTGTTCCTAAACCTTCAAAACACTATTCCACCTTACCACGCACATGCCCAGGGGTGATCCCACGCCACCCTATTCCATATAGGCCTGACAACAAAACATAATTGAAGATAATTACTTTAACCTTAGTCCATAAAACATAGAACCCAATTTTCAACATCCAAAATTTCTTACAAGACCCGAGTCTCACATCTACACACTGTATAAGTTTGAACAAGCTGTATCATGCCATAACCATAATCCCAGATATAATCATAACATACTTCACAACTCGCATACTCGCAACACCATTCTCGATCACAGTAACTACTCAAAACCAATACGGTACTAGTATTAAACCCCATATCAAACAAAACCTCATTCCAAAACCTTCGTACACTGCTGATAATAAAAGAAACACGCGGATTTTCATGACCCCTTATCAGATCAACAAGTCATGTAGCTCTCTCACCCCAACCAGAACCATAATCACTTTCTAAGCCGACTTTCAATATTATCGTCCCGAATATACCGTAATCAAAGCTGATAGTACCCATTCTAGGTCCAATGACCTTATATTATTAAACACAACTATCCCATAAATGCGCAATCCGTGTACCCAAAAACGGGAAATGTCTCAAAGAAGAGAACTGCATTGCAAGTTCAACAAGCACCACCACAACCGCAATACTATGAGCTCATCGTATATAGTATAACTAAGACACACGAATCTAATAACGGTAACCAGCTCTCCTAGAGCTCATATTAACATCAACTGCACGGACAACTCACGTGCTATAGTATCAATATCTGGACACGCACGGACAACTCACGTGCCAATAATATCAGTATATGGATCTGCACAGACAACTCACGTGCCAATAACATAATCCACCTGGAATGGTCACAAGCCTCCAGTCCAAGCATATCATACAGGGGCAATCAAATAAGTACACATGTATATGATAAATGAAATAAGATTCACATGCTCCTGGACTGGTATAAATAACACGCCATAGAGTAGGCATGTGCAAAGTGTGCTATCACAACTCAAATCGGTAAGTTAATGCAGAAATAGCAACTACCCAGTTTATTCAGGGAATTAGCCCCTTCGTAACCTCAAGTATAGCCGAGATAGTTCTCAACAAAGGTATGAATGCGAGAAACATTATAACATTATACTTAACAGTCAACTCTAGGCATATCATAGCCTAAGCATTCATCCGAGTATGAATACTTGCCCTGATGCCCACACATGGGCTCAAACCTCACATATATATGCACTCGTAGCGCGTAGCTATCACAAATAATTAACTCAACTAGTGCCTCCACTGAGTTTTAAATAAAATGCTCACCTCAAACAGGCCGCAACCCTGAAACAATATGCTTCTGAGAACTCTCAGTCTCCAAATTCATAGAACACACGAATCACCGTAACTGGTCCCAACTCCAGCACTAGAATGACTAACACATCTTTCATGCACGATCATTCTACAAGGAATAGTTCCATAATTCTTCCGTGCCACATAGCAATAATTGGAATATCAATAGTCTATCAACCAGGTGATTACCACAATATTGATGAACATCTGTAAGTCAAAACACAATGCGACTTCTGAAATGCGCACCCTTCTCAGGGATTACCGAGCAGTTATAACATTAATCTAAATATCTGAAACTGACCATTCTGTCAAGAACTCGTGACCTTCCCTTCAAGAATGAACTGCCACCTTGTACATGTAAATCCTAATCCCGTACAACACACCACATCTATCATGCCATCATATGACAAACACAAGAATCTCATTATCAACTCTGAGTAACCAGCAAATAACATACCCGATCAGTTAGAAACCTTCTTTTTGCTTCCTTCCAAGAGGAAATTACCATACATAACACGTTTTCCACACCGGTAGAAAATATCCGGTTCAAACCATGGTAGAAACCATCAAGAACACATTGAAATCCATTTTCACATAACCAAGCTATCAGAATTGAATCCCTCTAACTCGACCAAGCCACGCAGTTCACCAAACCTAAGAATATTTCTACCAAAATATCTTTAAAGTCTCACCACATCATAATTAGCCCCATAAATACCACAACCGAAACACCCACTCTAAAAATACTTTATGTGAATCTAAAATTGTTCCTCTTTTCTTTCTTATACTGAAAATGTAGAATCCATAGTCATACAGAATTACCGAAAGTCCCGACACCATCCAATGTAAATAACTGATTCTAGCGATATACGAATTTGAAAAAATTTCAATTGCCACATATACATTTTGAATCCATTAGAACCTTCTCTAGAGTCATCCACTCCGCCCAAATCTAAATTGTACCGCCCAAACGGGACGAAAGACACGTACCCCATTAGCACAACAACACTCAAAGAAGTAACACTGCTTTAACACCACCAACTAAATTCATACTTCGTGCGCACTACATCCTTCAAATAATAACTTAATCATTCCATGATTTTTATATTTTCAAAAAGTGTAATGTAACCCGTATTCAGTAATTTCCTTGATCGAGTCATCCCCGATCGCAATCTCTGCAGTCATAACTGATCTACAAGTATGCCTCAGACCAAAACTAAAATTTAACATATAGCCATGAAATCAAACTGTCAATACCATGCTCCCCCACTTGGCTCAAAGCCATAGATTATGACATTTAATAACTTACAATACCCATACCGTATTACTGCCATGATACTACAGTAAGATTAAACTAAATTCTTCACAAGCTCATGCAACACCAACCATAAAATACCTCATTCATCCATTAAGCTCGCATTTATTTCCTTTGACAGTCAAATCAACTTTCTCAACCAGATTCAAATTCAAATCTCAATACGTACACGCCGCTGGTAGAAATGAAACTCTCCACTCAACATTATAAGGAACACACCTCCGTAGATTACTCTGCCTGAGATAACCACATGCTTAGCCTAAAATTGACATCTTGATATAACCTTTTGCAACCACAATCGCTACGCGATCACTTAATCTTCCTGAGTCTAAACTCATTAACAAGACATGAGAATTTAATTTGTCCCACAATTTAACAACGTGAAAGATCCTTCAACACACTCATAACTCGAGACTATATATCAAATTAAGATAGAAATCAAGCACCGAATGGCCCTTTTGACATTTCGATAAACTCTTCTCTTCACATTTAAACCATCTGAACGCATCCCGCAGTCGCATTATACTCATCATTCAGTCATTCCACCGCTCATCGAGCCACAAATTCCACTCATATGGACACTACAAGACATATGAGTCCAAATGTAAAAATTACAACTGAAGCTACCGAGCTTAAGCTGCGGTCTAACCTTGGCCTCAAGTCCTCTAGACTGGCCCATCACCAAAACACAGAATACTCATCTTGAACCTCGTTCATGGAACCATAAACCGGCGAATGCGTCGAAGGAATTCAAAGAGTTATGTTTCAAGCTAAATCAATTCTGCACGATGAGGAAAAAAAGATGGGAAATTATCCTAAATGCCCTGTAGCCTCTCGAAGATAAGTATGGACGTCATCATACCGATCTGCAAGACTCTACTAGACACTTTCTCATGACTTGTAGAACCTATGGATCTAGAGCTCTGATACCAACTTGTCACGACCAAAAATCCAACTAGCCGTGATGGCACCTAACCCAACCCGTTAGGTAAGCCAATATACAAATATCTGATTCAAATAATATTTAACTGACTCTAATACACTCCCCAATGACTGGTAGTACAAATCATGAGCTTCTACGATTCAGAATTTACAAAGCTGGTATGAAATAAAATACATCATCTATTTGAAAATACATGAACAGATTATCTCCAATGCCAGCTCCCGCCATACACAACAACATCAACATCCAAAATCTGCACGCAAGGTGAAGAAGTGTAGTATGAGTACAACCGACCCTATGTACTCAATAAATAACAAACCTAACTTTAGGTTGAAAGTAGTGACGAGTTGAAACAAAGGTCAGCGTATAATACCAATAACCAATAACAGTTCATAACAATATAATGAAAGTAACACCAGTAATAACTCAGCAATAAAATGCTCAGCTCGTATACAATTCCAGAAAAATAAATATTATCTTTTCAAGTATAACAATAAAACTCAAATCTTTTGCCGAAAATCACCAAAAATATGAGTAAGTCTTAAATCTCTGATTTTTTTCAAAAACTTTAACAACAGATAAGAAATTTCATTATCAGATGGCATGAGAAAAAATACTTCTTTATGCCTACATATCAAGTATGCATGTCTAATGCAATGCAGCACACTAATGAACTCATGTACTCACACTCTCAGAGTACTCAATCTTACTGTCTCGTATTTCCTCTCATCACGCTCAATATTCAGCACACTCAGTCACTCGATGCTGTACTGGGCAGATCCAGCCCAAATATAAATGACAATTTGCACAGGGTTACTTAGTACTGTATATGTTCAATCTAGCCCAGGTAAGATCCATCCCAAATATATATACATAATAACGGACTCTCAGAGACTGAGATATGATATGCAATGAATGTAGATAACTGAGTACGAAATTACAATTTAAACAAATAGTTCAATAGCACCATGACCTTTGTGGGTCTCAATAATACCGGCATATAACCTCAGCATGTTTTTTAACATGATTCTTTGCTCGATTTCTTTAACACGTGAAATTACATGGACAATGCTAAGATTATTTGACTACACAATTCCATGGAATTAATTACGACACAGTTTCTACGGTGCACGCCCACACGCCCGTCCAACATGAAATTTATTCTTCCAAACTAATCCCGAAACACCTGAAACATCAAAACCGACGATTCACACAAGTCATAATACATCATATGAAGCTATTCAAGACTTCAAATAGTTGAAAGGAGCGTAAATGTTTAAAACAACAAGTCGGGTCGTTACATTGAGCTTAAGTTTGGAAACCACAATGATGTTTTAGATGTTGTTACCCTCAAGCAGTGTGGTTATTTGGAGATCAAGGCTAGAGGACCCACATGATCTGCCATTCTTCTTGGGAGAAATAGGGTTGCAGAACTTAGCAAGAGATTGGAGTTGGATGTTGAAGAGAATGCCATGCTTCGTGAAGACATTAATGACCTGAGACAGGAGACTAAGAAACTCAGGGAAGAGCTCCCAAGAGACAGGGAGGCCCATGCTCAACAAATTACTACCCTTGTGAAAGCCTTGACCCCCTCTGATTCTCACACTTAAACCTGTTCCTTCCCAGTATCCTTAGTTCGTTTGCCTTTCTAGTGATGTCTTATCTTTTGTTCTTTTTCTTTCTTAGTCTGAGTTGTCTGCAGTATGCTTAGTTAATTGTATTTTAATGATGAAGAGAAGGAACCGGGCTTCCTTTGGCACTACTTAATGTCTCACATTCGTCTGCTTTACTGATTTGCACTCTTTTGGATCATCAGCTTAGTATATTTGCCTTTTCTTATGCTTAGGTTGTTGCGAGATAGGCTTTGAAGCTTACACTCTATGTGCTTACTGTCTAACATCTGTTTATATTTTTTTTCGATTATGCCAGAAGGGGGTAGATAAGGTGGGGACATATATGTACTTGATATGATCATCTAGTTCTTTGATTGCTGGTTCTGGGTACATAGTTTGTCATCATTAAAAAGAAAAAATTTGTTAAGTATTAATATTTTGATGATTAACAAAATATGACTAATTAATGTGACTAATTACTCAAAGAACCAGGTCCTTAATGTAGTTGCTTAACTATTGTGAAGAACCGGCTTCTCAAGTTAAAGGATCAACTCCGCAATAGGAGTCCTATCAAAGAGGAAGCTGACTATGAATAGGACTCCTAGAAGATCTCAAGTTGTGTTTAAATAGAATTGGGTTTAGACTTCTAAACTATCCTTTTACACATCAACAACAGAGCCATAAAGTGTTCACTTGTGTTGAGTACCTATTTTGTATTCTTCTCGAGTTAGTCTAATAAATATGTTTTAGGAAATGGAATTGTCATCAAGTGTTATAAACAATTAGTGAGTTGGAGTGAGTGTTTGGTTTTACAAGTTAGAATTACTTGTGAATCAAATAGGAGTAGTAGGAATACTGGAGAGTATTTAATTACAGCATTATAATTAATATATTTTGGTTCATTGTTCTAGTGGAGTTGGAGCTGAAAATCCTACTTGGTAGGTCGTGGTTATTGCACCTTTGAGTCGGGTGATTTTTTACATAAAATCACCGTGTTTATTTTATTGCTTGTTTACTTTTCTCTTAAGTAACACGGTAAAGAACCAATTTTTTAGTAATTCATACGGGCACTCAAATTAACAGTATACATATAATTTGTTTCCAATTTTACGAATGTCGGTGACCTCCTCTGTGTAGCGTAGGTCTGCCTCTGACAGTAGGAACTTGGTCTAAAACAAGCTATAAATCATTTCAAAATTAATCTTTTGCAAAATATAAATGTTATTTTTTACGACAGATTAATACGAAAAGTGCGCGACATAAATTAGAACTTATGAGAGATAATATTTAAGCTAATTACTGAAAGCCATCGTTAGTATAAATATTCTTTTATATTGTTATACTCTTTCAGTTTTTCATAGTTCTGGTTGGTTTTTGAGTCACAGATTGCTAATGCGAGCTAGCCCGACCCAATTAGGAGGAAAACATATGCGAGAGCAATTAAAAGAAGTTATTGTTTTTCTCTTGCTCTCCTCTTCTCCATTAACAGAAAATATATTTCTCTTGTTTCTCATCCTATAAACAAATAAAGAGAATGGTTAAATTTCGTTTCCTAGTGAATTGAAATTTGACTTTGGACAATTAATTTGGTAGTGACCATCTTCGCTGCATTGGAAAGATACATACACAATTCATTATTTTTGCTTCGTTATTTAGTCTAAAATTCCTCACTGTGACGAGAGGTTTTGCTAGCTGCCAGTTGGAGCCGCCTGCCACGTGACAAGTGGAATTCCAACGAGGAATGTCCATAAGAAACATAACAGGCCCACCTCAGAATTTAATGTCATAAGCTAAAGCAATCACTATAGCCATGGTCTGTGACAAACTTTTGGTCAGGTTTTGACGTTTGTATTGACTGAACCGACATCGATCACGTGACTCTTTCTTCGTCACGAGCATATAAGTTTTCACAACAAGTTCCTGTATATCGAATGTGTTTACACACAAAAGTTTCTAAAGTCAAATGAATTCCAGAAGAAATCTGTTAAAAATGGTGCGGTGGATTTCGGGCACGAACACAACACGTTTTAGAGAAAATGTTTTCTTCTAACTTCACGTGACAATCTGCTGCTTTTGTCTCACAATATATGCACTAATAAAAATATGTGGATAAATGTCCCAACAACTCATGTGAACTTGGTTTGATTTAGCTGATAAAAATATATACATAGTTCAAATTAACTTGTAGGAAATTTGCTCTAACAGTGTTTGCAGCCTTGTGTATACGGTCAAAATCGGTTTTGCCCTTCGTGTAATTAGTAGAGATTGAAACATGATGGACCGAGGGTCGTCATCATAATATCGAGATGAGATCTGAAGCCAGGTTATCGAGCTCAAGATTCAGGGCCAGATCAATACCGAGCTCGATGTCAATATCGAGCTCGAGTCCAAATCGAACTATGACGTGAAGTGATATTATCGAGCTCGAGATCCAGACTGATCAATACCGAGCTCGAATCGATATCGAGCTCGAGTCAATATCGAGCTCTAGTCAATATCGAGCTCGAGTCAATATCGAGATCCATAGATCGACCAATACCAAGACCGACCAAGATTGAGCTAAGAGACAAAGAGCCGCTGTAGCCGCACCAGGGGAGAGAATCTTGACAGGAATTAAGGAAAAACTAATTAACTAATCTATCATAGGATCCCCAATATGTATTTTTAATTATATCCAAAGTAGGATTCCTCCACTATATGAAGAGTGGCTATCATTTCTGTAAAGGACACATTGAACGTTCTCATATCAATACACTCTCACATTTCAGAGATTATTGAGATTTACACACATATAGTGAACAATTATCCTTCTTTGAGGCTTTTACATTGGTTCATCTTGTTCATTTATAGACCATTCTCTACTCAATTTGGGTTTTTATTTCATTCCTTTTTTACAAGCAATATTCGATATATTTCTACTTATTTTTCTAATTTGCACCAAGTTATACCACGTATCCTCAGAACTACGTATAAATTCAACTCTATCCGTTTTTCGGGTAAACAGTTTGGCGCCCACCGTGGGACTAAGGATAACAGTGGTTATTTGGTACGAATCTTTGCAAAACACACCATTTTACACTTGCTCTTGGAAGTATATTTGATTACAGGTTAAAAATGACGAACTCTCAATTAATGGCCCTACCTATCGACAACGAAGCTGGCCTTCAAGATGAGAACAACAACCTGACGACTGGGGATGAAAGGCCACCAGTCAATCCCGTTGGAGCTTGGCCATAGATCCAATTGACGATAATTCGCATGTGGCCATCAAGGCGAACCAGCGTTTCGACCTCGAAAACAACATTCATGGTGGAACTTGATCTGCAGTTCGAAATACCCAAAATGGTAGAGAAGACGAGATCAGCCTGCGTTGATTTTCAAAATGTTGCAAGCTCAACAGGTAGCGATAGCTCAGTTGCAGAGCCAAACCCAGGCACCGAGCAAGGCTGAGCCCGGTCCACCCCGCGAAGTCACCCACGAAACGCGGCCAACTGTTGTAAAATCAAATGAACAAGAATCGGGGACTAATCCCAAAATTATTAAGGTGTTAGAGGAACTGACAAAATGAATTGAGTTAGGAGAAAAGAGGATTGAAGCAAACGACAAGAAAGTAGAAACTTAGAACTCCAGAGTTGACCAGATCCCGCGAGCACCATGGATATTGAAGGGCTTGGATTCCAAAAAATTCATACAAAAGCCTTTCCCCCCGAGCGCGGCTCCTAAACCAATCCCCAAGAAGTTTCGCATGCCCGAAATTCCTAAATATAATGGAACAACCGACCCCAACGAACATGTCACCTCTTACACATGTGCCATTAAAGGAAATGATCTAGAAGAGGATGAGATCGAATCCGTACTATTGAGGAAGTTCGGGAAAACAATGTCAAAGGGGGCAATGATATGGTATCATAATTTATCGTCTAACTATTAATTCTTTTGCTATGCTCGCAGATTCTTTCGTAAAATCACACGTTAGAGCCATAAAGGTCGAGGTCAGGAAGTCGGACCTTTTCAAGGTAAGGCAAAAAGACAATGAGATGCTAAGAGAATTCGCATCTCCCTTCCAAACGAAACGAATGGATCTACCACTGGTCACTGACGATTGGGCTGTACAAGCTTTCACTCAAGGACTGGACGAACGAAGCTCAATGGCTTCACGACAGTTGAAGCAGAATTTGATCGAGTACCCGGCTATTACCTGGGCTGATGTACACAATCGATATCAATCGAAGATCAGAGTTGAAGACGACCAGTTGGGTTCTAGGCCCATTATTAAAAGGGACATCGACCTAGAACCAAGGTCGATCAAGGATCGATATAGACCGTATACCGGAGATCGTAGGGGCAACGAATCTACACACAACTTCGTACGAGGCGAAAGGAGAAGTGATTGAAGCCAAGGGTCTCGGGGGCTGATGAACAGTAATGGGTTTGATAGGCATACCGGACCTAAGGAAGCACCACAATTATCAGAATATAACTTCAACATCGATGCATCCGCCATCATGTCGACTATCGGACGCATCAAAGATACTAAGTGGCCTCGACCTCTAGAGTCCGATCTAGCCCAAAGAAATCCCAATCAAATGTGCAAGTATCATGGCACCCATGGCCACAAAACCGAAGACTGCAAGCAGTTGAGAGAGGAGGTAGCCCGGTTATTCAATAAAGGGCACCTTCGATAATTGTTAAGTGACTGGGCCAAAAACCATTTCAAAAACAGAGATTTCAATAGACAGAACGAACAAGAAGAGCCACAACACATCATCCATATGATCATCGGAGGGATCGATGTCCCCCAAAGTCCGGTGCTTAAACGTACTAACATGTCTATTGTAAGTGAGAAGCGATCTCGGACTCAGGATTACACACCTAAAAGAACCATGTCCTTTAGTGATGAAGACGCGGAAGGAATCATGCAACCCATAACGATGCACTGGTAATATCTGTACATATGAATAAAACTCAAGTTAAGCGTGTGTTAATTGATCCAGGTAGTTCGGGTAACATCATTCGATCAAGGGTCGTAGAGCAACTCTGTCTACAGGACTAGGTCGTACTCGCTACCTTGGTACTAAACGGATTTAATATGGCATGTGAAACTACTAAGGGCGGGATAATCTTGCCAGTAAACGTGGCCGGGATCATCCAAGAAATGAAGTTCTACGTAATCGAGGGCGATATGAGATATAACGCCTTGTTCAGGAGGCCATGGATCCATAAGGTTCTGAAATTCCCAACATCAGAGGGAATTAAAACAGTCTATGGGGAGCAACCAGCCGCAAATGAAATATTTGTCGTCGACGAAGTGATTCTGATATCCTCACTATCATCGACAAAGGGATCAGATTCGAAGGAGGAACATGATACCAAATAGCAATCACAAACGTCAGCCTCGACCAAACTAGAGAATCAGAATACTGACGAAGACGATGACTATGGGATCCCTCGATCTTTTATGGTCCCCGATGATTCTGACGCCACCAGTCAACGGTCGAAGAACTGGAGCAAATCATGCTAATCGAACATGTGCTCGAGCAAAAGGTATGCATGGGCGCGGGGTTAGATCCCGAGCTCAAGAAAAGGCATATTCAATTTCTTATAGCTAATATGAACTGTTTCGCTTGGTCCCATCTTGACATAACAGGGATGCCACCGGAAATAGCCACTCATAGACTGATCTTGGATCCAAAATTCCATCCGGTTAAGCAAAGAAGAAGGCCCTTGTCCGAGGTCAAACATGCCTTCATCAAGGACGAGGTAACCAAACTTCTTAAAATAGGATCCATTCGAGAAGTAAAATACCCCAAATGTAGTGGTAGTCCCTAAGAAAGGAAACAAACTTAGAATGTGTATAGATTATAAAGACCTGAACAAAGCATGCCCTAAGTATTCCTTTCCTTTGCCTAGCATCGATCGTATGATCGATGCCACGGCCGACCATGAGACTTTCAGTTTTCTCGATGCCTACTCTCGGTACAACCAGATACAGATGAACCCGAAGGATCAAGAAAAGACCTCGTTTATCTCTAAATATGGTACCTACTGTTATAACATAATGCCATTCGGTCTAAAAAATGCTGGTGCAACTTATCAACGCCTAGTAAATTGACTGTTCGAAAAACAAATTGGAAAATCAATGGATGTTTATATTTATGACATGTTAGTTAAGTCCCTACGAGCAGAGGACCATTTAAAGCATTTGCAGGAAACTTTCAACGTACTAAAGAAGTACAATATGAAGCTTAACCCCGAAAAATGTGCATTTGGGGTTGGCTCGGGCAAGTTTCTTGGTTTCATGGTGTCCAAACGAGGAATCGAGATCAACCCCACTAAAATCAAAGCTATCGAGGACATCACGGTAGTAGATAATGTGAAGGTCGTGCAAAGGTTAACAGGGAGGATAACCGCCCTGGGACGATTGATTTTGAGATCCTCACATAGTAGCCACCGATGTTTCTCACTGCTTAAGAAGAAAAGCAACTTTGCATGGACTCCGGAATGCCAAAAGGCTTTGGAAGAACTAAAGCGGTATTTATCGAGCCTGCCTCTACTTCATACCCCGAAAGTGGACGAACAACTTTATTTGTCCTTAGCTGTCTCGGAATTAGCGGTAAGTGGAGTCATGGTTCGAGAAGAATGAGGTACGCAATTACCTATTTATTATGTCAGTCGGACCTTAGGCGAGGCCGAAACTAGATATCCACACTTAGAAAAATTAGCTCTTGCTTTAATAAGCGCCTCTAAGAAATTAAAACCATATTTCTAATCTCATCCAATATATGTTGTAACAACCTATCCTCTACGAAACATTTTGTACAAACCCAAGCTTTCGGGTCGATTGGCCAAATGGTCCATAGAAATCGGTGGGTACGATATCGAGTATCGACCCCGAACTGCTATCAAATCTCAAATCTTGGCGGACTTTGTGGCTGACTTTTCGCTGGCCCTCGTACCCGAGATTGAAAAAGAGCTACTGAGAAAATCAGGTATCTCTTCGGCAATCTGGACCCTCTTCACGGACGGTGCCTCGAACGCGAAAGGGTATGGATTAGGCGTTGTACTAAAATCACCCACAGATAATGTAGTCAGACAGTCCATCAGAACTACAAAATTGACTAATAATGAGGTCGAGCATGAGGCCATGATTGCAGGTCTCGAACTAGCTAGAAGCTTGGGAGCGGAGGTTGTAGAGGCTATGTGTGATTCCCTCCTCATGGTAAACCAAGTTAACGAGACTTTTGAAGTCTGAGAAAATCAAATGCAGAGGTACTTGGATAAATTACAATTGACTCTACATCAATTTAAAGACTGGACTTTGCAACATGTACTCCGAGAACAGAACAGCGAGGCCGACACTCTTGCAAACTTTGGTTCATCGGTCGAAGATGACGAACTCAACTCGGGGACTGTCGTAAAACTCATGAGATCAGTGATCGAATAAGGTCACGCCTAGATAAACTCCACAAGTCTAACCTGGTATTGGAGAAAAAAATATATAGAGTACTTCAAGAACGGGAAGTTTCCTTCAGATCCAAAGGAATCGAGAGCTTTGCGCATAAAGGCAGCACAGTTCACCCTGTCCGAAGACGGAAAGCTGTTTAGAAGGATGTTCGATGGACCATTGGCAATATGTTTGGGACCAGGAGATACCGATTACATCCTACGGGAAATTTACGAGGGCACTTGTGGAAACCATTCCGGTGTTGATTCACTAGTCCACAAAGCAATCAGAGTGGGGTATTATTGGACCGATATGGGCAAGGATGCTAGGGAGTTTGTTCAAAAATGCAACAAATACCAAAGACATGCACCCATGATTCATCAGCCCGGGGAGCTACTCCTTTCTGTCCTATCTCCATGGCCTTTCATGAAATGAGGAATAGACATCATCGCCCCCTCCCATCGGCCCCAGGTAAAGCTCAGTTTATTTTTTTTATGACTGATTATTTATCTAAATAGGTTGAAGCACAGGCTTTCAAGAAAGTCAGAGAAAAAGAAGTGATAGACTTAATTTGGGACCACATCATATGTCGATTCGGGATGCCATCTGAGATTGTATGTGATAATGGAAAATAATTCATCGGCACCAAAGTAACTAAATTTCTCGAAGATCACAACATCAAAAGGATCCTATCAACACCGTACCGTCCCAGCGAAAATGGACAAGCCGAATCAACCAACAAAACCATCATCCAAAATCTTAAGAATAGATTGACCGACGCCAAAGGAAAATGGAGAGAAATATTACCCGAGGTTCTATGGGCATATCGCACAACATCGAAATCCAGCACCGGAGCAATGCCCTTCTCGTTGGTCTAGGGCGCCGAAGCTCTGACCCCGGTTGAGGTCGGAGAACCTAGCATCAGGTTTCGATATGCAACAAAGGAGTCGAATAACGAGACCATGAACACGAGCCTAGAATTATTGGATGAAAGATGAGAGGCCCCTCTCATCCAATTAGCCGCACAAAAATAACAGATCGAAAGGTATTACAATGGAAGGACCAATCTTTGACATTTTAAAATCGGGGACTTGGTGCTAAGGAAAGTTACTTTCAACACCCGAAATCCGAATGAAGGGAAACTGGGTCTGAACTGGGAAGGACCATGTCAGGTTCTCAAAATCGTCGGAAAGGGATCCTACAAGCTCGGTGTGATAAACGGGAAACAATTACCAAGCAATTAGAAAGTATCGCATCTAAAACGATACTACTGCTAAGGTACGACACTCCCATGTTCATTTGTATTTCGAAATTAACCCTTGCAGGTGTTCGACCAAAAACAAGGATGGATTCTTCAACTCGAAGCCTTTATGTCTGAAAACATGCGTTGCAATCTTTTTCCCTTAGGTCGGCTTTGTCCCGAATGGTTTTTCGGCAAGGTTTTTAATGAGGAAACCATTGATTGTCCTAACTTAGAACAATTCAATAGTATCCGAGGCCTCTTTACAATCAACCTCGAATACTGAGGGCATTACACTTGAATATATCAATTTCGATTATCAAGTTCGATGCAAGAAAGTTACTTCATGGCAACTGGGTCTCGATAGGAAAACTTATGAGGGCCAAATGGTCAAACGAACCATGCCCGTGTAGTTTGTTCAAGCCCTGGCATAAAACATGAACACATGTATAATGACTTATAAAGAGAAATTTCTTTTTTACCGATATCTCATATCTCAGAAAGATTCTTCTATTTCGTGATCTTTTATGCAAACAAGCTCGAGGGCCTACCATGACCGGAGTTTGAAAAATTACCCCATAAATCGGGGACTGCCAACCGAAAAATCAACGAGATCAAGCTTCATGTAAGCCTAAGGGATATGTTACTTCGAGATCGATCAAACACTCATTCGACCATCGAGCCCAAGGGCTACAATTAATCGAGTTCGAGAAATCATTCTCACTCGACTACAAAGCCCAAGGGCTACCTTATGTCGCAAACACTCACTCGACCATAAGGCCTAAGGGATACATTACTTCGAGTTCGAGCAAACACTCACTCGACCATTAAGTCTAAGGGCTACTCTTACTTCGAGTTTCGAGCAAACATTCACTCGACCATTAAGCCTAAGGGCTACATTAACTCGAGTTCAAGCAAACACTCACTTGACCATTAAGCCTAAGGGCTACATTAACTCGAGTTCGAGCAAACACATACTCGACCATAAGGCCTAAGGGCTACATTACTTCGAGTTCGAGCAAACACTCACTCGACCATTAAGCCTAAGGGCTACATTAACTCTAGTTCATGCAAACACTAACTCGACCATAAGGCCTAAGGGCTACATTAACTCGAGTTCAAGCAAACACTCACTCGACCATTAAGCCTAAGGGATACTCTTACTTTGAGTTCGATCAAACACTCACTCGACCATTAATCCTAAGGGCTACATTAACTCGAGTTTGAGCAACTACTCACTCGACCATTAAGCCTAAGGGCTACATTAACTCAAGTTCGAACAAACACTCACTCGACCATTAAGACTAAGGGCTACATTAACTCGAGTTCGAGCAAACACTCACTCGACCATAAGGCATAAGGGCTACATTAGTTCGAGTTCGAGCAAACACTCACTCGACCATTATGCCTAAGGGCTACATTAGCTCGAGTTCGAGCAAACACTCACTCGACCATTAAGCCTAAGGGCTACTCTTACTTCGAGTTTGAGCAAACACTCACTCGACCATTAAGCCTAAGGGCTACATTACCTCGAGTTCGAGCAAACCCTCACTTGACCATAAGGCCTAAGGGCTACATTAGTTCGGGCTCGAGAAAACACTCACTCGACCATTAAAGCCTAAGGGCTACTCTTACTTCGAGTTCGAGCAAACACTCACTCGACTATTAAGCCTAAGGGCTAGTCTTACTTCGAGTTCGAGCAAACACTCACTCGACCTTCAAATAATTATTCAATGCTAAGGAACTTTTGACCTTAGTATAAATTAACAAAAAAGCAAAAGATTCGGAAGCCTTAAAAGGGAAAAAGTTTTATATACAATTCTTTTACAAAGGTAATTCGGCCCGAAGAAAGTTCTTCACAAATACCGAAAGCAGCCTCAATAGAAATAAAAACAACTACCTAAGGTCCTAAATGGCTTGGTCTTCATTGGAAGCCGCGTCCTCGACATCTTCCCTACCTTCAGGTTTGCTCGAGCTATCGGAGTCTTCCTCAGGGAAGGCCAGCCTTCGAGCCTTGTTTTCCTCCGGCTTGGCAATTTCAATCTCAGCCCCAACATCGAAGCCCTGAGCATTGACCTCCTCGAGAGCTTCTCTCTGAGCCTGCCATTTAGCGCGCTCGACCATGCTCTTGGCTTTGGCTTGTTTGACCTCAACATCGATCCTGGACTGGGCCACTTTAGCATCAGCTCTTTTATTGGCCTCGATCACCTCAGACCTGGCCACTTCAAGTTCATCGGCCAAGCTTGCTTTATCAGAAATAGCAAACTCTAATCGATGCTGAAGCTCTTTCATCCTCTCGATCAGCACCGGGGGATTTCTTTCGCAGATCGAAGTTGGGGCTCAGACAACTCCAACTGGTCTTGAACGGCTTCCTTTTTCAAGGCAAGGATATCCATAGTCTTTTTAAATTCTTCCGCCTCGGTCAGTAGCCCATCTACCTATGAGTTAAGCCGTTCGATCTGCTCGATCCTCTGCCGAACCTGCAGAATCGAATCGTTAATGGTTATCTCCAATTCATCTTCACTATCATGGAAAATTTGGAATACCTGCTCAGTCATCTCCTCGTGCTCTTCCCGAGATGCTGTCAAATCTCCTTGAAGTTTCTCACTTAGAAGCTTGTAAGAGTCATTCTTCTCAGTGAGTTTTCGAACCTCAGCCTCGTGCTCCTCTCGGATTCAGAGGAAGGCCTCGTGATGCAGCACCGAAGCCTACAAACATAGCAAAAATGTTAGAATTAACTACATATCTAAATATAAGAGAAACAACAAAGATGCCATCGAAGTTACCCGATTCAGAGTATGCTGGGCCTCGTTGAAAAGGCAGGCGAGTCCTACCGCATTCCTTACTGTTTGGTCCTTTTCGGTCACCAATGACCGAAGGTAACTAGCAACCCCCACGGGGGGAGAAAATACTCAGGCATCCTCCGGGACGGAGAGTACTATTTTCCACCTACGGTCGGGATCAACACTAGGGGCTGGGAATTGGTCCACCAATTTTGGGCCCGATAAAGATTCAACAGCACCCGACCATGATATTTTCTTCCATACCGGTAATCTACTAAAACCAGTAATATCCTCCGAAGCAGCACACTTGAGCCCGTCCAAGAAGACATGAATATCAGATGACGCATAAATGCCCTCGTAAGAGCGACCTTCCAACATGGTGTCCTCGTGGATCATGTCATCCGAAAACTGAGGGGATCAAGTAATATCGACTATCCTGAGCTCGTCCCTCGAGGTATCTTCTGCCCGAGATGTCCTGCCCTCGGTCTCTCCCTAGACCATCTTAGTTCGAGATCGAATATTCTCGGCTTTCCCTTGTTCGGGAATCACGGCCAGAACTCCTTTGTTAACCTCCGCCGATTTGGAGGATTGTTGTATCACAACATTGGTCTGCACACAGGCTAATTACTCTTATTTTTCTTCGGGCTCGTCCCTTAATCGGCAGATCGAGTCCAATGGCACGATATCGGAGCCACCCCTTGGGTTTGCAAGTTCTCTTCACCTGGTTTTTCTTGTCCGAGATCGAGGAACTTGGTGCATCTTTTATTTTCCTCTCTTTAACCTGCTTCGGGGCAGGGACCTCTTCATCACCAGATGGGGGCCTCATAATAACATCTTTCCCGAGTCCTACAAAGGAAAAAAGGAGTGTAAGTAAGTGAAGAAGATCGAGCTACAAACAAACTGAGAAAAAGACTTACCGTGGCTACGGGCCTCCCATCGACCCTTTGATAGTTCCACGCAAGCATGCTCAGAGTACGGACTATGCAGCACGAGACCTTTAACCCATTGTTTAACGTCCGGGATCGGTTCCAGTATCTGAGCCACAGATGTAGGAGAAAAGAAAGAGTGGATCAAGAAAATGAAAGGCGACCCCATATTAAAATGCTCAAAAGGAAGTAAATACTCACGGCTCATATTCCATTTCTCAGGAAACGGTATGTCGGCGGCAGAAATTAGGTTTGAGGTTTTGACTCGAACAAACCGGCCTATCCAACCTCGATCACGAGTTTCATCTATACTTGAGAACGGTGCTTTAGTGGCTTGGCGAGCTAAGTTGATCAGCCCTCCTCGATAGAGTCGGGGACTATAAAGGCGCATAAGGTGATCGAGGGTTAAAAGACACCCCTCAATTTTGCTTGAGAAGAATCGGAGAAGAATAACTATTCTCCAAAATGAAGGATGAATTTGGCCAAGGGTCACGTCGTATCTTTTACACAAAGCGACGATGACGGGATCTAATGGACCCAACGTGAAAGGGTAAGTATAAACACTTAATAACCCTTCCACATGGGTAGTAATTGATTCTTCGGGCGATGGGACTACCATGTGCTTGTCGCCCCAGTTGCTTTCCTTTTTTACCTTTTCGAGAATTTTCTCAGTGATTGAACACTGGTACCTCGAGACCGACTCAGACCGGCCCGGTAGCAAAGAGGGTTTTTCGACTTTGAAATCAATGACAGTTGAGCACCCTACCAGAACGAACTCCTCGGGGCAGGGCTCCGCCACATCCTCACCGCCGGTAGGCCGCGATGAAGAAGCGACCTCTTTCTGCGGCACCGTTTTGGAGGTTTTCGCCATTAATGAATAATGGAAAAGAGAATTGGGTTTGTTTATGATGTAAAGTATATGGAGCAGAGGAATTTTTGAAGAAGATACGAGAGTAGAGGAAAAACTTTTGAGTCAAAAGTTTGGATGTGAATAAAAGTTTGAATATTTATAGGCCTGATGATGACGGTTCAGAACTGGTAGTGGTCGACCAACGACTGACAAACATTTAATGTCTTGGTAACTGGACCGAAGGGACGTTTGTCGCATACGTCATAATCGAGCTCATCACTGATGTCATTGCCCACCTAGTTGGAATTCGAAAAATCATGTCGTTTCTTGCCACATTCCTTCCCAGAAATGAGAGGACTATTTGTATACAGTCAAAACCGATTTTACCCTTTGTGTAATTAGTCGATATTAGAACATGATGGACCGAGGGTCATCATCATAATATCGAGATGAGATCTGAAGCCAGGTTATCGAGCTCAAGATTCAGGGACCGATCAATACCGAGCTCGAAGTCAATATCGAGCTCGAATCCAAATCAAACTATGATGTGAAGTGGTATTATCGAGCTCGAGATCTAGACCGATCAATACTGAGCTCGAATCGATATTGATCTCAAGTCAATACCGAGCTCGAGTCAATATCGAGCTCGAGATCTAGAGATCGATCAATACCAAGACCGACCAAGATCGAGCTAAGAGACAAAGAGTCGTTGTAGCCGCACCAGGGGAGAGAATCTCGGCAGAAATTAAGAAAGAACTAAATAACTAATCTATCATGGGATCCCCATTATGTATTTTTAATTATATCCAAAGTAAGATTCCCGCACTATATGAAAAGTGGATATCATTTCTGTAAAGGATACATTGAACATTCAGATATCAATACACTCTCACATTTCAGAGATTATTGAGATTTACACACATATAGTAAACAATTATCCTTCTTTGGGGCTTTTACATTGGTTCATCTTGTTCATTTATAAACCATTCTTTACTCAATTTGGGTTTGTATTTCATTTCTTTTTACAAGAAATATTCGATATATTTCTACTTATTTTTTCAATTTGCACCAAGTTATACCACGTATACTTAGAACTTCGTATAAATTCAACTCTATCCGTTTTTCGGGTAAACACCTTGGTATATGTATTGGTAGAAAAATGGACTCGCCACATGGACTAATGATATGCTAACAGTTGGCATAAAAGTCAAAACAATAAAGAAGAGTAAAGATTAGAGGAAGCATAAGTAACACGCCATAGGATCGTTTACAAAGATAACATACCTGACAGTTGGAAAAGAGTAGATAGGTGCGAGATGGATAATCAAAGACAATGAAGAAGGAAGGTTCATTAATAGCCGTGAATATGGAAAGAAATCGGTGTAATCTCTCATTATGCGCGATTGACTGTTACTACCATTGCCTTTACAAATTACCCATGTAACAAGTAATCAATGTAATAAATTTTAGTAATAGGCAAGAATTAAGCAGGGCAAGATAGTTACACATTGTACCCTTATATAAACCCTCTTGCTATATCATGTACTCTCATAAAAAAAATTTACAAAATTATATTGTCAATCGCTTATATTTTATTCTCTAATATTTGAAGATCTTATTCTCTCATTTTGGAAGAAAGTTGTGATTATCAATAAAAACAAATTGTCCTTATTCTCGAAGTATTTTATTCTCATTATTGGCTATTCATCTATATTAGGAAAAGTAAAGTAAAATTGTTTATTAGAAACTCGAATTACTCTTTTATTTGTTTTGACCACAAAAATTATTTTTTAGTTAAATAAATTAGTTCCGCTACCAGAAAATCTAGTATTCTTTTCACTTTCCATTTACAAATTATGTATGGCACTAATGAAATTGTTCAAGTTAAGGATGGATAACAAGAATGAACTCCTCCACACTACACACCCACACATATTCTACAGCGTTCACGAGAAAATTCACTTATCAGATGTGCTAATCGTAACGGTGGACAACAACATGAAGAATAATCAAATCTGCAAGATAACTTGGAGAAATTTATTGCGCAACAGATCTGTGAAGCTTTGCGTGCCTTTGCAAGTGGGTCAACGGAGTGTTGTTCAGGCTCCACCACAATTAATACAATTGGGGAAAACCTTCATTCAAGGCTTTAAAACTCTAAAAGTGGAGAATACCAAATAAGTCTAGAGTCGGAGGATCAGGTGTGCCAAATAATTCTAATTTATAAAAAATAGTTCTAACTTTGTAGAAAAAGATCAAGGAACAAAACGAGCAGATAGAACAGGTACCAAGAGTACTACATGTGATTAATGGAGTGGATATTAAGAAGTATTCACAATAACCATGGAACCCAAGTGCAACAACATTATCAATACCCAATAAAGTTCAATATGCCCGATATATTCAAGTATGATAGAATACCGACCCACGAGATCACGTTACAGCATTTACTACGATTTAACCAAGTAGGAAATCGAATCAGTGTTGGTCTCTCTTACCTGAAAATTCAATTGTCTCTTTCGTTGATCTTGAAGATTCACTCATAAAAGCACATTCGGGAGCTCTAAAAGTAGAGAAAGAATGGAAGATATTGTCAAGGTAAAATAAGGAAATACATAATTGTTTAGAGAATTCGTGAATCGATTCCAGCGAGAGAGAATGATATTACCTCGTGTACCTAATAATTGCGCAGCAATGGCATTTGCAAGCAACATGAAAGAGAGAAGTTCAAAAGCCACGAGAAGATTAAAGGAGAGATTATGTGAATTTCCTGCAACATCTTGGAATGATGTTTATAACAGGTATAGCACAAAGTTACGAATATAAGAAAATACGGTATCCCAATCAAAGGTGGAGGAGAGGTTTGGATCTAGACGGTCAGAACAAGAAAGGAGATCTGGAAAAAAATAGGTACGAACCTTACATGGGACCTGCAGGGCTAGATTTTGGGACAAAACCAGAACAAGCATGGTTTGATCAACGATCACGACAGAAGGAGTCAATTTATTCTTCTCGATTTGGAAAGTAATGGGATACGACAAGAAGAAATGATCAAAATTTCCAGTGAAAAATAGGAGATTACAATTTTAACATCAGTACTTCTGAGTTGGTATCTGTGTTAAGAAGTATGGATAATAAGGTGCGATGGCCAAAAGTGATGAGATCGGATCCTAGCAAAAGAAGTCATAAATTCTGGTATGAATTCTATAATGATCATGGTCACAGAACAGCAGATCATACGAACTTGCTCGCAAGCTCAAAATGCCAATATAACATCCAGAACCACAGATCGGAAACCAAAACATATAGAATTCATAATGAAACTCCAAAATCGCTAGAATCACAACCAAGCGCCAGATTCCTACCAAACCACCTCGGAATGATACAAAACTTTGCACAAAAGTTACAAATGACAAAACAGACATTTTTCAAGTCCCGAAACAAAAATCCGAACATGGTAGCCATAAAGTCAGACCATGGTTAAACTTAGAAATTTCCAAACCTTCAAATTATCAACTTTTTTCAAAAAGAGTCAACTCAACCTAGGAACCTCCGAATCCAATTCCGAGCATATGCCTAAGTCCAAAATCACCATAACCTATTAAAACTATCAAAACATTGTTCCGAATGTCATTTTTAGAAAATTCAAATATCGGTCAACATGTCCAACTTAAGCTTCCAAACTAAGAACCAATTGTTCCAAATCAATCCAAAATCTCCCCAAAGACAAATCAACAATCCCCGCTAGTCATAAAACCACAAATACATATACTGGAAGATTCAAAATAGGAATGGAGTATTCGTCATATCAGGGGAGATCAACAAGCGACATGAGAAACCAATAAAGTTGTTGTGGTGAGCAGCACATCCAAAGATAAAGATGAAAATAGCAATTACAGTATTTAGTTATGGAGAACTTGGTTTCTACCTCAATTGAAAGTGGGAGGAACGAAGCAGATATTGATACGAGACCTAACGTGATCCAAGAACCGGAGGAGAATAAAACCATTAAAACAATTATGGAGGAACTTGAAGCTATTGTATTATTCATTCATTGGCCCAACAAAAAGTTTATGTTGGCACAAACTTAAGCCCGAAGTTAAAAAGTAAGTCAATTGAATTTTTATGCACCAACGCCGATTGTTTTCCGTGGTCGCACTAAGATAGGACAAGTATCCCATCGAAGGTAATGACTCATAAGTTAAATTATGATTCATTATACCCTTCGGTGAAGCAAACGAAACGAAAGCAAGAAGCATTCAAAAATCGGATTATCCAAGAAGAGGTCCACTTATGAAAATTGGTTCAATTCGTGAGGTACCATAATTTGTTAGCCAGTTCTATTCTAGTGCCAAATAAAAATGGAATATGGCAAGTATGTGTAGATTCTACAAATCAAAATAAAGCATGCCCCAAAGACTCGTCCCCTTTGCTGCATATATATCAATTAATTGATTCTACTACAAGTCATGAACAATATAACGAAATATTTGGAGCATCAAAAAGCAAGTTGCCAGAGGTGCTACCTAGGGTGCTAAGGGACTATAGAACAACAACAAATATAAGAACGGGAGAAACTTCATTTTCACTTATTTAGGGTACCGAGGCACTACTTCTAGTAGAAATAGGGGAACCAAGCATGAGGTATGAGCATGCAAATGAATTAACCAATGAGAAAAAACATCATACATATTTGGATTTGGTAGAAGAGCGAAGGGAAGCAGCTTTAATACGGATGGCATTGCAAAAGTAAAAGATTAAGTGATATTACAACAGAATAGCGAATCTTTGATATTTTAAAATTGGGGACTTTGTCCTTAATAAAGTATTTCAGTCAACACATGTGGTCAATGCAATACACTTGAAAAAATACTACTTTTGAGCAAGTACACGCGGTCAGGTAACTCGAAGTTTATTATTTATTTGTTCTTATATTTTTATTAACCTTTTCAGATGATAGGCAAAGAGCTAGCCTGAACAAGATGACGATATTCGACCCAAAAGACACATGGAATACTCAATTATTATCGATCAGGGTACAATAATCTGATGGGAAGGATTAAGCAGTCATCATTTAAAGAATTACCCCCAAGTCCCGTGTGTATTTCCTTTTTAGGGAAAGGACCAAATGAGGAAAGTTGACCCAATGTTCAAGTTTTCATATTTAAAATCTCAAACATTGGGGTGACTATACATATCGAAGAAACATAGCTAAAGCAAGCATAACTCAAAGCAGGTCTTAAAAAACCCCTTGAAGAAAATTTCAAATTTTTAAGCTCAAAGATTGAATGGGAAGTGAAGAACTGATGATTCAACAGAGAATGGAAGATTCAATTAAAAAAAAAACCAAGAGCTATTAAATTAAGGCTACAGAAATAGTCACGGGATAACTATGCCTATATCTGTAAACCTGCTATAAGAAGGCAGTTATTAAAATGAGGTACATGAGTATTTATTTTGAAAGTTCAAATAAAACTTCTTCAAATTACTTCATATTTCATATTTTATACCAATATGAAGATGATACACCATCTTCATCAGTATCGTTTATATAAAAGGGCCCTCTTTTTTAAGTAAGACCATATGTATTTAGCCACGACGTATTAAAGCATTCATTCTAATTAGATAAATGTGAACAAAGGCTCAGAAATTAAAGATCAAAAGCATACATAAAATATGCAGAAAGTTAACATTGATGTCGATAAAACTTTCCAAAAAACATTCCAATAAACATCCAAAAATATCAAAAAACATTAAAACTAATTGCTGGAAAAGAAAACTAAGGAGCATCTTGAGAATGAGCGGCAAAACCATAAACATTTACTACTAATTTTCAAAACCTAGTGTCGCAAGTACACGAGAAATCTAGTAAAATATACAAAACCCCTACAACTACTGTCTGAAATAAAATAGACAGAAAGAGTAAATACAACAAAGAGGAGACTCCGGGTGCTGCAAAATGGAGCATGGAAAGTAACTCACCACTAGGCCTCCGTATAAGGTAGGTGCGCACCCGAAAGAATACCAGATGTACCTATCTCAGTACCTGCATAATTTGTGCAGAAGTATAGCGTGAGTATGTAAACAATATGTACCCAGTAAGTATCTAGTATAACCTCGAAAAAGTAGCGACGAGGGGTCGACATTGACTCTTAATAGAGGTCAAACAATAAATACAGTGCAAGAATTATAACTAACCATGAAATACAACAACGACAATAAAATTAGAAGCTATAAATAAGGGATTCTTTATCAAAATACCAATCTAAAATCCCTGAATATCACATGCCAATTTTAACAAATATGGTCCATTAATTAGTCACAAATTCTCAAGTCATGAGGAAAATATAAAGTATAATCGGGCTCTTTGTGACATCACGCACGAGTTATGTTGAGGTCCTACGACCCGATTCATAATAATCGTGTACCCACACTATCGAGGTCGTACAACCTTATCCATGGATGCGTCTCATTATATATAAATATTACTGAGGCATTTGGCTTGATCCACGGGAATAGAGAAACTCTTCGGACTACGGGACATACATTTACAACACCAAGATAGGCACCTAAAGGAGCATAAATCTTCTATCAATAATTGAATATTCCGCCAAACTCAAAGTAATGAAACTCGATTTAACATAATCTCTAATCAAGTTTCAATTATTAATACAAGTAACTAAACTAACAAGTTGGATTCAAATAATAAAAATATTACATGATAAAGTCCTATGTCTACCCAGACATAATATGATTTTAGCTACTGATGGACTCTCGTCACTTCGTGCATATGTATAACCCAAAATTATTAACAATTAATAATTTAAACACCTATGGGGTTAATTCCATCTTACAAGATTAGGAAAGAGACTTACCTTGCTCACAAGTTCATTACTCGGCTCCTAAACCACACTAATTGCCTCAAATCGATACCGTAATATGAATCTAGCCAAAGGTCGTACAAAGTAATCAATAAATGCTCAAAAACTCATAATAACTATTAGAGTAATTACCGAACCAAAATAAAAAAGTCCCTAAAAGTCGCCCCAAGGCTCACGTGCCTGGATTTCAGAAATTTGCATAGACAAATGTTACACATGACCTTACGAACTCAAATATATAATTTTTACTCAATTCCATAATCATTTTCGTGGTCTACTCCCATTTTTACCAGATCCTAGGTTTTTCAACATAATCCCATAGTTTCTACAATTATTATATTAAAATTTATCCTAAATCTATGTGTTTAACTCATATTGGGTAGGAATAACTTACCTTAAAATTCTAGATGAAAAGTTCCTTCGAAGAGCTCCAAAATCGGCCAAGATAAATGGAAAATGAAAAAGAATGGCCTCAATCCTGATTTTTATTAAGTTTCTATCCAGTTATCGTTTCTTCGCGATCGCGAAGGAAAATATTGCACATGTCCAAGAAAGATACTTTGCGAACGCGATGAGGTTCTCATGATCGCGAAGGCTATCCCAGCCAGCTCATTGCGAACGTGACTTGCCTTTCGCGAACGCGAAGGGAAATCGACCTGCTACCCCAGTCCTAGCCCCTTCTACATGAACGTGCGACCCGCATCGTGAACGCGAAGATCACAGGCATAAGCTTTTGCGAATGTGACCCCTTGATCACGAACGCGAAGAGATAAAACACTTCATCCCCATATCCTTAATTGCGAAGGCAAAGAAACTTTCGCGTTTTCGAAGAGGGAAACCAGTAGCAGAAAATCTGATATTTTAGACTTAACTTCGAGTGGTCCGAAACATACCCGAGCCACCCGGGACCCTTCCCAAATGCACCAACAAGTCCATAAATATTATATGGACCTACTCAAAGCCTCAAAACACATAATAAAACATCGCAACTAAGAATCGTACCCTAAAACCAAATTAATCAACTTATGAACTTCAAATATTTTAAACTAGCTCCGAACGCGATGAATCGCACTTAGACAACTTGAAATGATGCCAATTGTTTGTGCACAAGACATAAATCACCACATAAACCTATTATGAGGCTCAGAATCCCAAACGAACATCGATAAAACTAAAGTCTACTTCAAACAAAATTTAAGAAACTTTAAAACTTGTAGGGTGCCAACTTTCAACTTTAAGTGCTGAAATTCTCCCGAATCAGCCGAAACTCGATCTAAACACACACTCTAGTCCAAAATCATCATACAAACCTATTAGAATAGTCAAATTCCGATTCCGAAGTCGTTTACTCAAAATGTTGACTCAAGTCAAACTTGGCCACCTTAGGCCATTATTAAGGAACTAAGTGTTTCGAATTCAACCCGAACACTTCCGAAACCAAACCAACCATCCCCGCAAGACATAAAATAGTGAAAGCACATACGAAGTGTCTTAACTATAGGAACGGGAACCTAGAAGGCAAAACGACCGGTCGGATCATTAAATTCTCTCTCTCCAAAACAAATGTTTATCTTTGAACGGGTAGTGAGTAAGTGCAGATATTTGCTTCGCATGTCCTCCTCAGTCTCCCAAGTCACCTCCTTGACTGGTTGACCCCTCCACTGGACCTTTATCGTAGAAATATTCTTAGACCTCAACTGGTAGACCTTCCTGTCAACAATGGCAACTGGCTTCTCCTCATAACCCAAGCTTTCATCTAGATGAATTGTGTTGTAGTATAACACATGTGACCTGTCGGCATGGTTCTTTCGGATTATAGACACGTGGAAAACTGGATGAACTCCCGATAGAAGGAGAGGCAAAGCAATCTTGTAAGAAACCTCTCTAATTTGCTCCAACACCTCAAATAGACCAATGAACCTAGGACTCAACTTTACCTACTTTCTGAAACTCATGATATCCTTCACCGGTGAGACTTTTAAGAGAACATTCTCGCCCGCCAAAAATGATAAATAATGCTCCTTCTGATCCGCGTAACTCTTCTGTCTGGACTGAGCGGTGTGAAGACACTCCTAAATCAACTTTACCTTATCTAAGGTATCCTTTACCAAATCAGTACCACATAACCTAGCCTCGCCGGGATCAAACCATCCTATGGACGAATCACATCGACGACCATGCAAAGCCTTAAATGGTGGTATCTCGACGATGGACTGATAATTGTTGTTATAAGCAAACTCAGCCAAAGGCAAGAGTCGATCCCACTGCACTCCGAAATCAATCACACACACACTGAGCATATCCTCCAGAATTAAATTATCCGCACCAACTTCCCATCAGCCTGTAGATGAAAGGTTGTGATGAGCTCTACCCGGGTGCCCAACTCACTCTGTACTGCTCTCCAAAAATTGCGAAGTGAACTTAGGGCCTCTATCTGAAATGATGGAAACAACCACTATGCAACCGGACAATCTTCTGAAGTGTACGTAGTCACAACTGGAATAAATTGTGTCGACTTGGTCAGCCTATTGACAATGACCCAAACGACATCAAACTTCCTCAACATCCGTGGCAACCCAACTACAAAGTCCATAGTGATCTGATCCCACTTCCACTCTGATATAACTATCTGCTGGAATAGGCCACCTGGCCTATGGTGCTCATACTTAACTTGCTGTCAATTTAGACACCTCGCTACATACTCAACTATGTCTTTTTTCATCCACTGCGACCAATAATTCTTCCCCAGGTTGCGATACATCTTCGTAGTACCAGAATAAATAGAATACCGAGAGTTGTGTGCCTATTTAGAATCTTCTTCCTCAAGCCATCAACATTAGGAACATGTCACGACCCAAAACCTAACCTATCGTCAGGGCACCTATCATGGGCACCACCTTGTAGCATCGTCTCTCTAAGAACCAGCAAGTGCAGGTCATCAAACTGCATGATATACTCAAATAAAGAAGACTGGGCCATAACACATGCAAGAACTTGACTGGGCTTTGAAATATCCAACCTCACAGTCTGTTAGCTACGGAATGAATGTCCAAAGCCAATGGGCTCTCCTCTGCCGAAATAAATGACAAACTACCCATACTCTCAGCCTTTCTGCTTAAGGCATCCGCAACTTGCCTTGCCCGGATGATAGAGGATAGTAATATCATAATCTTTCAGTAACTCAAGCCACATGCACTGCCTCAGATTAAGGTCCCTCTACTTAAACAAATGCTACAAACTGCGGTTATCGGTGTAAACCTCGCACGGCACCCATAGAGATAATGCCTCCAAATCTTTATAGCATGAACTATCGCAACCAACTCCAAATCATGCATGGGGTAATTATTCTCATGGGGCTTCGAATGACGTGATGCATATGCAATAACTCTCCCCTCTAGCAGCAATACACAACCCAAACCAACATGTGAAGCGTCGCAATACACAATATACATCCATGAACTGGAGGGTAATAATAACACCGATGTTGTAGTCAATGCAATCTTGAGCTTATGAAAGCTCGCCTCGCAATCATCGAACAGTTCTAACGGAGCATCTTTCTGGGTCCATCTAGTCAAGGAGCTGTAATAGACGAGAAGCTCTCCACAAACCGATGATAATAACCTGCTAACCCCAAGAAACTCCTGATCTCGGTCGATGTGGTAGGATGAGGATAACTCTAAACCGATACAATCTTCGTGGGATCTACCTTGACACCCTTACCTAATACAACATGCCCCAAGAAAGCCACAGAATCTAACCAGAACTCGCACTTGGAGAACTTAGCATATAGCTTTTATTCCCGCAAGGTTTAAAGCACAACCATTAAATGCTGCTCGTGCTCCTTCATACTACGCGAGTCGATCAATATATCATTAATGAAGACAATGACAAATGAGTATAGATATGGCATGAACACCTGATTCATCAAATCCATAAATGACGATGGGGCGTTACTCAAGCCGAAGGACATCACTAGAAACTTATAGTGCCCATATATAGTCCGAAAAGCCGTCTTCGAAACATCCGAAGCACGAATTCTCATTTGATAATACCCAGATCTCAAATCAATCTTAGAGAACACCCTAGCACCCTGTAACTGATCAAATAAGTCATCAGTGTGCGACAACAGGTACTTATTCTTAATGGTAACTTTGTTCAGCTGGCGGTAGTCAATGCACACCCGCATGCTCTTATGCTTCTTCTGCACAAATAATACTGGTGCACCCCAAAGCGACACACTCAACCTGATGAACCCCTTCGTGAGCAACTTCTCAAGTTGTTCATTCAATACCTTCAGAGCCATGCAGTACGGTGGAATAGAGATAGGCTAGGTGCCTGGCGCCAAATAATATTGAATTCTATATTACGATCTTATGGCATGCCCGGTAGATCAGAAGGAAATACAACAGATAACTCCCACCACAGTCATTAAATCAATTGTGTAATTCTCTACTGCAGTATCCCGAACATAAGCCAAAAAGGCCAAACAACCCTTCTTGACCATATGTCGAGCCTTCAAGAAAGAGATAATCTGACTAAATACACTGATAGATGAACCCCTACACTCTAACCTTAAAACCTTTGGCATCACCAAAGTAACCGTCTTGGCATGAAAATCAAGAATGGAATGGTACGGAGATAACCAGTCCATGCCCAGGATGACCTCAGAGTCGGTCATATCAAGCAACAGAAGATTTGCTCTAGTCTCAAAACCACAGAAAGTCACAACACTGGACCGGTAAACCCGGTCTACAAGAATAGAATCACCCACTATCATGGACACATATATAGGAGCACCCAAGGACTCACGAGAGACTTCCAGATATGGAGCGAATAGATAAGACACATAGGAATAAGTAGACCTTGGATTGAATAGTACCAAAGCATCCCTACTATAGATAGAAATAATACATATGATCACGGAGTCTCAAGCTACTGCATCTGGTATGGTTGAAATGGCATAGAACCTAGCTGGAGCGCCACCTGGCTGTCTTCCACCTCTTAGGCTACCCCTACCCACCATCCATGCACCTCTGGCTGGCCGGACAGGCGGTGCGGCAGCTGGTGCAATGATCATGGGTTGATGGACCTACTATACTTCCTTGCCCTAAAGCTTGGTGCTCCCGGGTAAAACCTCCTCATTTGACCAAGCTCCCCCACACTCTTAGCAACCTCTCGATGCGGAATACTTCTGACCCTGAGTCTGATCCTGGTGACATGTATACCAATTGGAGGAACCATGAATGGCCGATGAACAATATATGCTCTCTGGAATGGCATCGAAGTATGGCCGCACCGGGGCATTTCGAGCAGGCGGTGGTGATGAATACGTAGGCCTGCTGGACTGGCCCCTTATGAACTGACCTCTACACCCAAGCGGGGCACCACTAAATCCTCTAGGATGTCGATGCTGCTTTTCCCCCGGCATATACAGTCGGCCCTGATTATGTATACCCTTGATCATCGAAGCTATCTCCACAACCTGCTCGTAAGAAGTCACCATCTCAACCTCTCGGGCCATAGTAACCTGGCTACAATAGTGCATGCCCGCAATGGACCTCTGCACTCTCTCTACATCTATGGGGGGTATCATAAGTGCATGGCGAGACAACTCAGAGAATCTAGCATTATAATCGGTCACTGACATTTGACCATGTTAGAGCCGCTCGAATAGACCCCGTAGCTCTTCCCCCTAAGGGGGTGGAATATAGCTTTCCAAAAAGAAGCGCGTGAACTCGTCCCAAGTCAAGGGAGGTAGACTTTCTGACCTACTATACAGATAGGACTGCCACCATCTACGGGTCCTGCCCTCCAACTGAAATATGGTGAAGTCCAACCCGTTGGACTCCAATACCCCAGTGTCATGTAGCATGTCCCTGTAATGATCAATAAAGTCATATGGGTCCTCATGTCGCTCATCGCCAAAGACAGAAGGATGTAGCCTAGTCCATCTTTCCAGCAACTTCTGCTGCTCAACAGTTAAGGCTGGTCTGGGCTCTAGTATAACTGTTGTAACTGGTTTTGCCCCACCCACATGCAGTGCACTTGGGTTTGATAAACAACAACAACATGCCTTGGAGCCTGAGCAATAGAGGTATGTACTCCCCCTCCCACTTGAGATGTGGCCGGATCTGCCGGAAAAGCCCGGCCTAAGTCATAGAATCCATAAACCGTAACATACGACCCATGACCTCCTAAAATCTCGATGCAGTCATGAAATCCACGGGGGCCGGCTCAGGTGCAAGCAACTCATCCTGCTCCTCAATAACAAGATCCTCCACTGGATCCACTGGTGGTACAACGGGAGCAACTCTATGATGCCCTCATCCTCCAATAGGAGTTGCGGCCCTCCCTCAGCTACTGCCTCTATCTCTGACGGCTAGTGGAACGGCCCCTCTAGTGTCGGGTACTGCCGTAGTGCGCATTCTCACCATCTGTGAGAGAACAAGAGAAAGATACTTAGCACAACATCAACTGCATGATAGGAGATAAAGAAGAAAAGTTTCCTAACACTCTATAGCCTCTCGAAGATAGGTACGGACGTCTCCGCACCGATCCGCAAGACTCTACTAGGACTGCTCGTGACTTGTGAGACCTATGTGAACCTACTGCTCTGATACCAAGATGTCACGACTCAATTTCTACAATAGGCCGTGATGGCACCCAACGTCACCTCTAGGCAAGCCAACGGTGAGTTACCCATTTAATTATTCATTTTATTACTTTAAAAATCATGAATTTTATTTAATAAAGAAAATAAGTATAAAAGATCATGGTAATATAACTCATAACTAAGACATAAAAATGAAATGGTAATAATGTTAGGCAAAAATATAAACATTTAATAGTAATTCCCAAAACCTGGTGTCACAAGTGCACGAGCAATCTAATAGAATATACAAAACCATTTCAACTACTGTCTGAAATAAAATAGTAAGGAATAGTAATTACAACAAGTAGGAGACTCCGGGTACTGCAGAACGGAGCATGAAAAGCAGCTCACCAATAGGCATATGGTGGGTGTGCGCCTGAAAGGATACTAGATGTATTTGCCTTAGTACCTGCATAATTTGTGCAGAAGTGTAGCATGAGTACGTAAACAACGTATACCCAATAAGTATCTAGTCTAAGCTCAAAGAAATAGTGATGAGGGGTCGACATCGACACTTACTAGAGGTCAAATAATAAATAAAGTGCCAGAATTATAACTAAGCATGAAATACAACAATGAGAATAGAATTAGAAGCAATAAATAAGTGATTCTTTATCAAAATACCAATCTAAAATCTCCGAATATCACATGCCAATTTCAGCATATATGGGCCATCAAGTAGTCTCAAATTCTCTTGTCATGAGAAAAATACCAAGTATAATCGGACTCCTAGCGATCCATAGACGCATCTCATTATATATAAATATTGTTATGCCGTTTGGCCCGATCCACAAGAATAGGAATACTCTTTGGACTACGAGACATACATTTACAACACCAAGATAGGCATATAAAGGAGTATAAATTTTCTATCAACAATCGAATATTCCAACAAACTCAAAGTAATGAAGCTCGATCTAACATAATCTCTAATTAAATTTTAACTATTAATACAAGTAATTAAACTAACAAGTTGGGTTCAAATAATACAAATATTGCATGATAAAGTCCTATGTCTACCCGGACATAACATGATTTTAGTTATTACGGACTCTTGTCACTTCGTGTGTACGTAGCACCCATAATTATTAACAAATAACAATTTAAATACCTATAGGGTTAATTCCTTCTTACTTGGTTAGGCAAGAGACTTACCTCGTTCCCAAGTATACTACTCCATTCCTCAACCACACTAATTGCCTTAAATCAATGCCGAGCAATCCGAACCAATCAAAGGTCATACAAATCAATCCATATATGCTCAAAAGTTCATAATTTAACTAATAGAGTAATTACCCAACCCAAATTGGAAAGTTCTTAAAAGTCGCCTCGGGCCCACGTGCCCGAATTCCAAAATATTTCATAGGCAAATGTTATCCATGACTTTACGAACTCAAATATATAATTTCTACTCAATTCCATAATTATTTTTGTGGTGTAATCCCATTTTTACCAAATTCTAGGTTTTTCAACATAATCCCATAATTTCTACAATTTTTATGTTAAAATTTACCCACAATCTTTGTATTAAACTCACATTGAGTAGGAATCCTTTACCTTAAAATGCTAGATGAAATAACCCCTTCCAAGAGCTCCAAAATCAGCCAAGAGAAGTGGAAATAAAAAAAAATGGCCTACGTCCCGATGTTTATTAAGTTTCTGCCCAGTGATTCCTTCTTTGCGATCACGAAAAGTGTCTCACGACTGGGAAGGCAAAAATTGCCTAGGCCTAGAAAAGCCTCTTCACAAACGTGATGAGGTCCTCGCAATCGTGAGGTTAGCCCAGCCAGCGGAACGCGAACACGACCTGCCTTACGCGAACGCGAAGTGCAATCAAGCTGCTGACCCCATTCCTAGCCCTTTCTACTCGAACGCGTGACCCGCATCACGAACGCGAAGGTCACAGGTCAAAAGCCTTCGCGAATGCGACCCCTTGATCGCGAACGGGAAGAGTAAAAATACTTCAGCCCCAAATCCTTAATCGCGAATGCGAAGAAACTTCTGCGTTCGTGAAGAGGGAAACCAGCAACAAAAAATATGTTATTTTAGACTTAACTCCGGGTGGTCTGAAACACACCTGAGCCACCCGAGACCCCACCAAAATGCACCAACAAGTCCATAAACATAATACGTATCTGCTCGAAGTCTCAAAACACATAAAACAACATCGAAACTAAGAATCGCACCCTAAAACTAAATTAATTAACTTATGAATTTCAAACTTTTTCAACTAGCTCCGAACGCGACGGATCACACTTAGACAACTCGGAATGAGGTCAAATTTTGCGTACAAGTCATAAATCACCATAAAACCTATTTCTAGACTCTAATCCCAAACAGACATCGATAACACCAAAATCTACTTCAAACCAAATTTAAGAAACTCTAAAACTTTCAGGGCGGCAACTTTCAACATTAAGCACCGAAACACTCCTGGATCACCCGAAACTCGATCCGAATACATGCCCTTGTCCAAAATCATCATACGAACCTATTGGAACTATCAAATTTTGGTTCCGAGGTAGTTTACTCAAAATGTTGACTCAAGTCAAACTTGGCCACCTTAGGCAACTATTAAGGAACTAAGTGTTCCGAATTCAACCCGAACCCTTCTGAAACCAAACCAACCATCCCCATAAGTCATAAAATAGTAAAAGTACATACGAGAAGTCTTAACTAGAGGAAAGGCGACGTAGAAGACAAAACGACCGATCAGATCGTTATATTCATCCTCTTTATCAAAGGCAAGGGGTTCTTTATTCTTCCACTTCGAAGAGGATACACTCAAAATCCGCTCCTGAGCAGTGTTGACATCAACTCTTATTGTAGGAGCGGGCATAGGACGAACTCCGCGGATTACAAATCCTGAAAATCAAAAAGGATATCATAATAAGTATATAAAAAAATATTCGCGGTTAAGTAAAGTAGCATACCATAACCGTTACAAATTACCCATGTAACGGGTAATCAACGTAATAAATATTATTAACAGACAGAAATTAAGTAGGGCAAGACAGTTACATATTGTACCTTTATATAAACCCCCTTACCATATTTTGTACCATCATCAAGAAATTCACAAAATTATACTGTCAATCGATTATATTTTTTTCTCTGTTATTTGAAGATCTTATTCTCTCATTTTGGAAGAAAGCTGCAATTATCAATAAGATTTTTTTTATTCTTTTTCTCTCAATATTTTATTTTCATTATTTGATATTCATCTATATTAGGAGAAGTGAAGTAAAATTGATTATTAGAAGCCTGAATTAATCTTTTATTTCCTTTGATCATAAAAACTATTTTTCTGTTAAATAGTGTATGCATTGTAGAGAGCAAGGGAACGAAGCTGTTTGGAACCATTGTATGATAAATGCTCAGGTGCTATGCCACCAAATCAAATATAAATATGAATATAGAGTACACAGAATAGAAAGAAAAAGAAATAGCGCATTAGACTGGATAGCGCAAAAGAAATCGCACATTAGAAAAAGTAGTGTATTATGATGCTAGAGAGGAAGATGAACGCCTGGGCTAGATAGTTGAAATTCTGCAGGAATTTTATAGGTATTTTGTATTGTTTTCATAAATAATTAATAAGATTTTTCTTTTCACCAAAGAAAATTAAGGTAAGAATCGTGCTCTTAAATTGTGCTTTACATGATCCAACATGCTAGAAAATTGAATGGTCTAAAAGTTACCGCAAGGTACGTGGTTCAGACTAAAATTTTAGTACATCTTTTTATATACCAGGATTTACCAAATTCTGTAGACCAAATTCGAGCCATATGAAAGATATCTCGATAGTTGGGTACTAATTCTGCAACCTATGATAGCACTATGATAGCAACAACACGAATGTCCACGTTTGAAATTGAAATCTATTGCGGCCAAAAGTACAAGTAAGTATATGTGATTGTCAAATACTAAAATGATGAGATAGAGTAGTAACACATAACGATATATGATCTAACCATAAACTAGATTAACTATCCTAATTCTTTAATAAAAAATTAAACCTAGAAGTATTTGACTCTAAACTAATTAAAACTAAAATAAAACATATAATGAACTTTAGATAGAAGAAAAAAACAGATTTTATATTATTATTGAGATGAAAAAGATGTAGGATTATGAGCTACTCTGACAATTCTATTGTATTCTTCAACTAGTTCAACTTCTTAGTCTATTTAGTTTATACATCACACGGTTAATATTATTCGTAACATTCTCCCGAAGTACCACTCACTTATTCAAGTCAATCTAACATAGCCTTTGTATTTCTTGTAAAATGATAAACTAAAACAAGATTCTTAGATATATCCTTATTTCAACCGCAAAATCGTCCTCCAAGGCCCAAGTTCAGAAACTTGCTCTATCAAGCCTATTTGCAATCTAGAATTCTTTCTCTCAAGTTCAACTTTAAATTTGTAGATAATATTAAATTGATGATCAAGTAATTAAATAATTAAGGGCAGAACTTCATAAATAAATTAATATAATAAATTAATATTCAAATAACAATAGTCATGAAAGAATCACTAACTCTAGAACGCGACGGATGAACTTATTATATGCATGATGTCGTGCTATAATTCAATATATTTTGACGTTATTTACCCTACTTGCTTGTTGTTTGGATGCTAATTTGTACGACAATTGAGCTTAATAGAGTTTATTTTACGTGTAGGAATGCTTGGACATGATGTGGAGAAAAGTTGCACGAACGGCACCTCAAAACTACAAAATGGAGCAATAAAAGAAGACGTGCAAGGCAATGAAAAGTCACGGCCGTAGACAGTGCAAGGCTTTGTCCAGGGTATTGTCATTGGCGCCTCTGATAGCGCCTCGCGGGAAAATGTTGGCGCCTCTGCTGGTGCCTCGCAGAGTAATGTTGGTGCCTCTGACAATTCCCCGTGCCGACGATACTTATCCGAGCCACTTTTATTTTCTCATTATGTTTAGACGTGTAGACCTCAACCCTGCCGTATAAATACCTCCTAAACTTAATTTTTAGAGACGAGATTTATTGGAGAGACATTATTGGAGAGGCAAAATACTACTGAACACTCTAGAGCACGAATCATAAGAGAGTTTCTCTTCGTTCTTCTTTAATCTGTTGTTTAGTGTTTTTGAATATTGCAATGATTGTTTATACAATTATGAGTAGTTAAACTCTCTAATCTAGGGTTTGATGGAACCTATTGAACGATAAATTCTTATTACGTTTTAATATAATTTTGCGTTTGAATATCCCTACTTTTTCAACCACGTGTTTATTGTTGTTGATTGAACGACCATTGAACGACCATCAATTGACTATGCCTATTTATTATGTATTGCTTGAGAAAGAGTGCATATTTAGGTTATTTTCGAGCAACGTCACTCCCAAGGTATATGAGAAATCAACACGGCGGATTTAAAAGCGGGATTAGAGATAACGAAGATTTGATGTGATCAGTGAGCAGTGAAAAAGTGCGAGCTAGCATAATTCGAGAGAATATGACTAGTACATTATTGTAGCGGGAATGATTCCGATAATTGAAAAAATCATAACTCTAGGCTTTTCTAATCTTGTCTCCAACCATTCGTATCCCTAGTTGTTAATTTACTGCTTTAATTTGTTAGTTAAATAGTTAGACATAAGAATCTTAATATTTATAACTTTGGAATTGTACGAGCTTGTCTTCCTAGTGATATTGAAAAGTTATAGTGAAACCTTGGTTCTATGTGGGATTCGACTTCGAATTTTTAGACCGGATTATATTTGCAGCGACCGCTTATCTTTTTTAGAACTAGAGTTGGGCGTGATCATAAGTCCATCTCCTTTTATATTAGGTGCAAGTTCCGACTGGATAAATTTACCATTCTCCAAACTACAATAGGATTTATATTACCATTAAGGTGCTTCTTCGTCAGAAGCTTCCTGCTAAACTCTATCGTCGCACAGCTATAAAATTAGCTTTCAATGATCCTCATATTGCCTCTCGCTGCCGCAATCAGTTGCTGGATGGTTGAGCTTCCAGCCTTTAAAAATCAGCCCCTCTCGTGCTTATTATTTTTGTATCCTTTTTGTTCAATAAACATTCTAAACTATTCAAAACATAATGAATTAGTGTAATATCAAGATTTAAGCTAAGTTGAGCATATTATACACAAACACTACTAAAAATCTGCTAAAAACCGACCAATTATTTTCGACCAACGTTGGTCGGTCAAAAAAAGCGACCAAAAACCGTCCAGGTTGAACGAAAATTAGGGAAAAAATTTTTATATTTTTTTAAAACTAAATACCGACCAACGTTGGTCGGTAAATTGGTCAACGAATTGACCCAACTGGTCAGACAAGAAAATTTTGGATTACCGACCAACGTTGGTCGGTAATCTGGATCCAATTTTTTAAATTTTAATAATTATTTTATTATTTAAAATATTTTATAATATTTAAGAATTTATATTTAAAATTACCGACCAACGCTGGTCGGTTAATGTAGGGGAAGCATTTACCGACCAACTTTGGTCGGTAATTATTATTTTCTGCAAAATAACCGACCAAAGTTGGTCGGTTATTACGTCAACACTTTAGAATTACTTTTATATTTACTATCTAAATAATATAAATGTTATTCGTTAACACTTTTGTAATACAAATAATGAATACACTAACATATACTATATATAACATGCTATTTGTACATTGATTCATCGACTTATAACTTACTTAGATGCATCGATGAATATTAAAAACAAAACGTTTGACCTATATCGACTAATAGTAAAAACAAAACGTCTCGACTTATATCGATTAATCTAGCTATGCCATGCATTATTAGTGATGAATGAATGAAAAATAAAAGAATTAATACTAAACATCTTTGACATATATATATATATATATATTAGTATCTTTGACATATATATATATATATATATATATGGATCACAAATTAAATAAACGAAAGAAGCTATTAGTATTAAGTAAACGAGTTAAATTAATAGGTCAAACATGGTCAAACTTTAACAAGCTATATATATACACACTAACATATACTATAACAAGCTATATATATAGTTAAAGTATTACAGTGAAGTGTGTTTGTGTGTGTGTATATATATATATATATATATATATATATATAAGAACACGAAGCGCTAGGACCACAGGGTCGGGTTCTTTTAGGGATAGACTTGGGAAGATACTAATTAGTATATATACTTTATCATCAAATATATCTATTTGTAAATTGATTCATCGACTTATAACTTACTTAGATGTATCGATGAATATTAATCGATGATTTATCAAAATGTCTCGACCTATATATCGATTAATCTATGTCATGCATTATTAGTGATGAACGAATGAAAAAAGAAGTTATTAGCATCAATTACAATATAGTGTATGTGTGTGTGTGAGAAATTACTCACATACTTAATTATAACTTAGAAAATTTACTTAGATAGATGCTATTATAATTTATTAAAATTAAATAGTTAATATAATTATTTATAAAGATTATGCTTATAGTTTATAATTATTTATAATAATTGCATAGTTAAATAAAATAAATGCTTGTAGTTTATAATATTTTTTTTATAGTTTATAATATTTTAAGAAAAAAAACACAAAAAAAAAAGAATTTAATTTTTTTTTAAAAACCGACCAAAGTTGGTCGGTTTTTGGTCAAACGGTCAACACTTAATGTACCGACCAAAATTACCGACCAACTTTGGTCGGTAATTCTCAAATCAGAGAATTGAAAAACGGGGGAAACCCCCATTTCTCTGAAATTTTTTCCCCTCTCTTCACTCAAAACCTTCCCCTCTCCTTCTCTATTTCCCTCACATTCCCCACCCCGCGTTGCCACCGCCCAGCCCTCGCCCTCGCCGCGCCATCGCCATCGCCGCTGCCACTGCCACTGCCGCCCCTCTCCTTCTCCATCTCCTAAAAATTCTAGGTTTGAATTACAACCCATTTATTTATTATTTCTAGGTTTTGTTAATTAGTTATGAATTAGTTTCAATTGATTAGTGTTTCAATTATTTGAACATTGCATTTTATTGAGGATTAGGGTTTAGGTCTTGTTTTAATTAGTTTTGTTAATTAGTTTTATTAACTAATTAGTTTTGTTAATTAGTCAATTAGTTATGAATTAGTTTAGTTTAGGGTATGGGTTGAATTTCTTTAGTTTAGTTAGTTTATGTTTAAACTCGTAGGATATGAATTGAAATTTTAGTTTTTAGGATTTGTTCTTGTGAATTGAACTTTTAGGATATGAATTGAACTTTAAGATATGAATTGGACCTTTTGGATATGAATTGAACTTTTAGGATATAAATTGGTGTAATTAGGAAAAAATAATTATCTTGAATTAACTAAAAAAGATATAATTAATTTATAATTGTAGAATAAATTAATTTATTCTTGTGAATCGAACTTTTAGGGTATGGGTTGAATTTCTTTAGTTTAGTTAGTTTATGTTTAAACTCGTAGGATATGAATTGAAATTTTAGTTTTTAGGATTTGTTCTTGTGAATTAAACTTTTAGGATATGAATTGAACTTTTAAGATATGAATTGGACCTTTTGGATATGAATTGAACTTTTAGGATATAAATTGGTGTAATTAGGAAAAAATAATTATCTTGAATTAACTAAAAAAGATATAATTAATTTATAATTGTAGAATAAATTAATTTGTTCTTGTGAATCGAACTTTTAGGGTATGGGTTGAATTTCTTTAGTTTAGTTAGTTTATGTTTAAACTCGTAGGATATGAATTGAAATTTTAGTTTTTAGGATTTGTTCTTGTGAATTGAACTTTTAGGATATGAATTGAACTTTTAAGATATGAATTGGACCTTTTGGATATGAATTGAACTTTTAGGATATAAATTGGTGTAATTAGGAAAAAATAATTATCTTGAATTAACTAAAAAAGATATAATTAATTTATAATTGTAGAATAAACTAATTTGTTCTTGTGAATCGAACTTTTAGGGTATGGGTTGAATTTCTTTAGTTTAGTTAGTTTATGTTTAAACTCGTAGTATATGAATTGAAATTTTAGTTTTTAGGATTTGTTCTTGTGAATTGAACTTTTAGGATGTGAATTGAACTTTAAGATATGAATTGGACCTTTTGGATATGAATTGAACTTTTAGGATATAAATTGGTGTAATTAGGAAAAAAGAATTATCTTGAATTAACTAAAAAAGATATAATTAATTTATAATTGTAGAATAAATTAATTTGTTCTTGTGAATCGAACTTTTAGGGTATGGATTGAATTTCTTTAGTTTAGTTAGTTTATGTTTAAACTCGTAGGATATGAATTGAAATTTTAGTTTTTAGGATTTGTTCTTGTGAATTGAACTTTTAGGATATGAATTGAACTTTTATGATATGAATTGGACCTTTTGGATATGAATTGAACTTTTAGGATATAAATTGGTGTAATTAGGAAAAAAGAATTATCTTGAATTAACTAAAAAAGATATAATTAATTTATAATTGTAGAATAAATTAATTTGTTCTTGTGAATCGAACTTTTAGGGTATGGGTTGAATTTCTTTAGTTTAGTTAGTTTATGTTTAAACTCGTAGGATATGAATTAAAATTTTAGTTTTTAGGATTTGTTCTTGTGAATTGAACTTTTAGGATATGAATTGAACTTTTAAGATATGAATTGGACATTTTGGATATGAATTAAAATTTTAGGATATAAATTGGTGTAATTAGGAAAAAATAATTATCTTGAATTAACTAAAAAAGATATAATTAATTTATAATTATAGAATAAATTAATTTGTTCTTATTTTATTTGTATAGATGAAACATCGTACTTGGATGTATAATAGAAATTATCCTAATCGGCGGGGATTGCGGGAGAATTTTATAGAAGGGGTTGATGACTTTATTAGACATGCAATGTCACTTCCACCATACCAAAGTGAAGGAGTAATTAGGTGCCCTTGTGTCAGGTGCGATTGTATGAAGTTTAAAAAATTGTAGGAAGTTAAGCTTCATCTTTATAGGATAGGGTTTATAGAGAATTACTTTGTGTGGACTAATCATGGAGAGATCGATGGTAGCCGTGAGATATTTCATAACATGGTTGTTGGTGAAAGTAGTAGGTCGGTGGAGAATACAAATCTTGATTCTAGAATTCAGGATATGGTTGCGGATGCTTTTGGGGGTGAGCCCAATGAAAATGTTGAACAAACTCCTAATGATGACGCAAAACGTTTTTATGAACAGTTAGAGGAAGCTAGTCGTCCACTACGTGAAGGAAGTTCGTACTCTGAGCTGTCTGTTGCAGTTAGATTAATAAGTATCAAATCTAATTGGAATATTTCTCAAGCAGCCATGGACTCTTTCATTGACCTTATGAGTGAACTAGTTGACCCTAATATCAACTTACCTGGTGATTTCTATAAGGCGAAGAGATTGGTTTCTAAGTTAGGACTTTCGTTAATGAGAATTGATTGTTGTGAAGATGGTTGCATGTTATATTAAAAAGATGATGCAACTTTAGACAGTTGTAAATTTTGTGAAAAGCCTCGTTTCAAGAGGCTTTCCAGCGGGAATATGGTCGCTGTCAAGGCGATGCATTATTTACCTCTTATACCTAGGTTAAAGAGGTTATATGCGTCGATGAGTTCTGCTCCTCATATGAGATGACACTTTGAAAATAGAAGACCACCTGGTGTTATGTGTCATCCTTCATATGGAGAAGCTTGGAAGCACTTTGATAGGACATATCTAGATTTTGCTAGTGAACCAAGGAACATTCGGTTAGGTCTGTGTGCGGATGGCTTCACGCCTTTTTCTATATCTGCGACACCATATTCATGTTGGCCTGTCTTTCTTACACCTTATAATCTACCACCTGAGTTGTGTATGACTAGTCCATATATATTCTTAAATTGTATTATCCCCGGTCCACGTAATACAAAAAGTTTGATTGATGTATATTTGCAACCTTTGATTGATGAGCTAAAACAATTGTGGTATGATGGTGCTGAAACATATGACATATCAACCAAGCAGAATTTTAATTTGCGTGCTAATTTAATGTGGACTATTAATGATTTTCCTGCGTATGGAATGTTGTCTGGGTGGATGACTGCTGGGAAGCTAGCTTGTCCTTACTGCATGGAAAATAGTAAAGCGTTCACTTTGAAACATGGCCGAAAGCAATCATGGTTTGATTGTCACCGTCAATTCTTGCCTAATGATCATGAGTTTAGAAGGATGAAAAATGCATTCAAAAAGAATAAAGTGGAATATGATTCTCCACCTCCGATACTTTCAGGTGAGGAAATTTGGGAGAGGGTCCAGAACTTCAGTAAAGTTACTGAGGCTCCACCTTATAGATTCCCCGGATATGGTGTTAATCATAATTGGACGAAACAAAGTATATTTTGGGAGTTGCCTTATTGGAAGGATAATCTTCTCCGATACAACCTTGATGTCATGCATATTGAGAAGAATTATTTTGATAATTTGTTCAACACAGTGATGGATGTTAAAGGTAAGACAAAAGATAACCCGAAGGCTAGAGTGGACTTACAAGAATATTGCAGGCGGCCTGAATTATACTTGCAGACAGCAAATAATGGTAAGGTGTTCAAGCCCAAAGCAAGTTACACATTCACTTTGGAGGAAAGACGACAAATTTGTGATTGGTTTACGAAATTGAAGATGCCTGAGGGTTATGCGTCGAATCTAGGAAAAAAGTAGATATGGAGGTAGGGAAGTTGAGCCATTTGAAAAGTCATGACTGTCATGTTTTCATGGAGACCTTAGTGCCTATTGCATTTTGTGGTTTGCCTGAAAGAATCTGGAAACCCATCACAGAGATTAGTTTGTTTTTCAAAGACTTGTGTTCTACCACATTAAGGGAAGAAAACCTACTTCGGATGGACCAGAACATCCGTGTAATTTCTAGTAAGATGGAAAAAATATTCCCATGTGGTTTCTTTGATGTGATGGAACACCTTCCAATATACCTTGTACACGAGGCACGACTTGGAGGGCCTGTTCAATGCAGATGGATGTATCCCTTTGAGAGGTAATATTATAAGTTTGATATAATATTCTATTTTATTTGAATGTTCTTGGCTAACATGAGATTATGTAGGACAATTGGCAAATGCAAACAATTTGTTAAGCAGAGGAATAAGATTGAAGGATCTATATGCGAAGCCTATCTTGCAAAGGAAACTGCACATTTTTGTTCTTATTATTTTGAGAGTAACGTGCCATGTTCTAGGAATAGGCCCAATAGGCACACGGTCGAATATGTGAATGATCCATTATATCCACCAATGTCCATATTCAATCAACCAGGCCGATGTTCTAAGGATGTTAGAAAGAGAAGTTTGAGTGATATGGAGTACAAGTCAGCTACACTTCATGTGTTGCTAAATTGTCCCGAAGTTGTACCATTTCTCAAGTAAGTATTGATTTATTAGTTATCAAAATATAAAATTTACTATGATTACATCTTGATGCAAATATATATATATATATATGTAGTGAATGTATAAAAATTGATTCATAAGTTGTGCTAACTTATGAATTTTTTTAACTCTATGTAGGTAAATAATCCAAATAATGGTGTAAATCAATTTTTGAAAGATATATCTTGGGGACCTGGGCTTCAGGTCACAACAATGTCTAAGTACGTAGTGAATGGTTATAAGTTTCATACAGAGGATTGCTCTAAAAATAAAAATAGCAACAATAGCGGGGTGTGGGTTCAAGGTGGTAATGGCAACCAAGTTGGAGATATTGATTATTATGGTGTGGTCAAAGAAATATTACAACTAGAATATACAGGTTGGCCATATAAGAAATTGATACTCTTTAGATGCAAGTGGTTTGACCCAAATCCAACAAGAGGTACAAGAGTACACAACCAATACAACATAATTGAGGTTAATCATACGAGGGAGTATGATCGCTATGATCCTTTCATAATTGCACATAATGTTAGGCAAGTGTATTATGCTCCTTATCCATTGCGGCGGAATAAGTCCGATTGGTGGGTTGTAATAAAAACTAAGCTTGTAGGTAGGGTGGAAGTCGAGAATGTGTTAGATGTTGCATATCAAAACGATATCTCCAATGTTCACCAAATAGTGGACGATCAGTTAGAAAATGATTTGGAACATCCTGAACGCATATTGGAAGAAGTTGATATAAATGAAGTAACCATTATAGAAAATGAGGACGAAGAATCAACTGATGAAGCTCAAACAAGTGAGGACGAAGAATTCTCGGACGAGGAACAATATGTCTATGAGGATTAAAAAGTTGGTTTTTTAAATCACTCTCGTTTTATAGCTAGTTTCTTATATGTTTCGATCTAAATGTGTATTATATTATACAGATGGCAGGCAAGGGTCAAGGTAACAATGACCCTACTAGTTCTCGGGGTCGAGAAAAGGGTAGGAAGGGAAAGAGGAGGGTAGAAAATAATACTCCCTCTTGTCCACCCTTTTCAGAGATGCTTATGTCTTATCCACCACCACACGGCTATACTGAGCTGCCACAGCATCACGAGCCGTACACCTTCATTTAGACACCCAGTCTTCCATCACAGGGCCATAGGACTATACGTCCGACATACAGTTCAGCTGCCTCACAGCCATCTGCATCACATCCACTTGGATCACATCCCTACATATCACAGCCACTCGGGTCACAGCCACTCGGGTCACAGCCATCGGTATCACATCCACTTGGGTCGCATCCAGCTATGTCGCAGTCACAGGGATCGCAACCATCTTCATCATCGACTCCATCTATTGCAGGCCTTCGCCTGCGAGGCATTAGCTCTGACCCGCCTACACCGTCTTCACATGCCTCTGATACACATGCTTCGGATGGTGATGACGAGGTAGTGCATTATGATCGATATGGCAGGATCATCATAGTCCCTGAGGGTGATGGGTAAGTGTTATTCATTATTTTTGCGTCTATTGATTTGTAACATTTTTACTAAGATATTAATGTATTTTTATTGTTAAATTGCAGGTTCAGACCGGGTAATAAGACTACGAGGATAATCACCAATGCCATCAGAAAGCTTTATGATGGCCCTTATGCAACTTGGACTGATTGCCCATTCTCACTGAAGGAGCAAATTTTCAATCAATTTAAGGTATAAATGTTCTTTTAAACAGTTTAATAATTTATATTTATGATGTTTCCATCTAATATTTAACTTTTGAAATACAGAGCAAGTGTGTATGGGAAGACCGCTATAGCGCGGAAGTGGCTACAAATTTTTATCATACAGCTCGCAAGAGATTGGCAGATGCTTTGTCGGATGCTGGAAAGAAGAACAAGAGGCCTGGCTGGTTACTTGAGAATTTGGGGAATGATTTGCAAAGGCAATGGCTTACCGCAGAGTTCTTAGAGAGGAGCGAAAAAGGAAAGAAAGCTCGCGCATTTGAGAAGGGAGGCTCCTTGCACACTGGAGGTACGATCAGCCTAGGGACAATAAAAAGAAGATTGGTACGTAATTGCTTAAATTATTTTACTTTTCTAAGTATATCTATTTTATTTATTAACTAAATTAATTTATTTTCAAGAAAAGAAGTATGGGCGTCCAATGAGTCATGATGAGCTATTCAAGGAGACACATATTATGAAGAAGAAGAAAGAGGGAGATCAAGATAGGTGGGTCGAGGACCGGGCCTCGACTGCATATGTAAGCTTTCAATTTTCTTTAAGTATTATAATTTACTTTTATAAAAATTTTGAAATACTGATTAAATTTAAAATAATATAGGGTCACTACTAAAGTAACGTGGAGGAATTCATCCGTAGTCATCCAGCTGGTGAATCAGGTGAGCCAACCCAACCTTCGGACGAGGATGCTGAAAGAATATGGTTGGAGTCTGTTGGCGGTCCAAAATGGGGGAAGGTATACGGGCTTCCTACTAAAAACATCCATCGCTATAAGTGTGGAATGCGAGGAATAGGGACTTCCTCGCAAGGCGAGCAACTTAATAGGGAGAGCCTCTCTGCTATGCGGGAGACAGTGACAAAGCTCACATCAGAGCTAGAAGCGGCCAAGGAAAGAGAAAGGCTTAGAGATGCTCAATTCCTTAGCATGCAAGCTCAGATCAGAACTCTCCTATCTAGTGGAGCTTTTCCGTTGCCCCGATCTCGTGAGTCATCTCCAGAGAGTCGACCTCCACGTGATCGTTCCTCCCGTCCTGCTCGTGATCGTTCCTCCCGTCCTCCCCGTGATCGTGCTTCCCGTCCTCCACAAGACCGTTCTCTATATCGTCTTGTAAATAAAAGTTCATCAGACGGTGATGATGATGTTGTAGAAAATACCCCTTGACTTTTATATACTTTGAACTAGACAAATAGAACCAGTTTTGAACTAGTTATAATTAGTTTTAACTTGGTTTTGGATTTTTATGTTCAATTGAACTTTAATTTGTTAGTTTTAAAGAATTTATTGAATGTTTTGGTTGTTGTTGTTGTGTTGTTGTTGTTGTTGTGTTGTGTTGTTGTTGTTGTTGTTGTTGTTGTTGTTGTGTTGTTGTTGTTGTTGTTGTGTTGCTGTATTGGTATGCTGGCAGGTGGTGTAGCTGCCAAAACAGGTATTTTATGCCAAAATTAAACCCAGAAAAACCGACCAAAGTTGGTCGGTTTTTAATTAAAAAAATAAATTATTCCAAAATACCGACCAAAGTTGGTCGGTTAATGAAGATTGAATTCCCAGAATTCAACATTACCGACCAACTTTGGTCGGTATTTTGCTTGCATTGTTGAGATTACCGACCATAGTTGGTCGGTAATGTTTAATTTTAATTATTTTTAAAAAATATATATTTTCAATTACCGACCAAAGTTGGTCGATTTTTTTTAATTTTAATAATTAATAAAAAAAATATAATTTAGTTAAACCGACCAACTTTGGTTGGTAAAATTAAATTAATAAAATATATTTCCGACCAAAGTTGGTCGGTAAGTAATTAAACTTGTCAGATGGTCGTTTTAATATACCGACCAAAGTTGGTCGGTAAGCCATTCTGACCATCAAAACACCGTCCACACCGTAATGGTCGCGTTTTGGTCGGTAATTTGTCATAACCGACCAACGTTGGTCAGTTTTTTTGATCGGTTTTTAGCGAATTTCTAGTAGTGAAAATACATTTAAAGTGTGGTTAGATGTCAGTAAACTATATAATATCGAAACATACACAAATATGTTCAACACGAGAAATATATACTAGACACTAGAGTTGTTTCCTCATCATTGCCACTTGAAATATATACTAGCTACATTAATGATATTAAGAAATTCAATACATTGCAAATAGACGCGAAGAACGATAACTGATAAGTAATTTATAAATTTTTATTTATTGAATAAGTGGAGAGTAATGATAAATTGACATTTAACATATAAACGTAAAACTTGCACGGGACATCTTATTTGGTTGCCTCCATTTAACTTATACCCACTTTTTAAAAAAGTTTTAACTTGTACTCACTTTTTAAACAACTTCAAGCCTCTTTCTCCTCCTTCTTCTCCTCCTCTTCCTTCTTCTTCTTCGGATGATATTATTCTTTCCTCTAGATGATATTATTATTAATATTATTATTCTTCACATAAAGCGAAACTCTTGAATTCAGAAAACTTGGTTTAATTGATGATTTGTCAAGGAAGCCACTATGGCAAAGTTTTGAAGAACCCACTGATACCTTCCTTCCTGGTATGAGGATGGATGACGGGAAGTTCAAGTTGACTGCTTGGAATATTACCTAAAAGGACCTAAGCACTGAAATGCATCCTATAGGAGCTGAAGTTGAGAAAATACTAAACAAACTTCAGCTCCTAAAATGCTGAAGTTCAGCAGATACTAAACAAACTTCATCTCCTAGAATGCTGAAGTTCAGCAATTACAAAACAAAAATTTCAACCAAAATTGCTGAAGTTCAGCAATTATTGAACTGAAGTGCATCCTCTAAAAGCTGAAGTTCAGCAAATACTAAACAAACTTCAGCTCTTAAAATGCTGAAGTTTAATGCTGAAGTTCAGCAGATACTAAACAAACTTTAGCTCCTAGAATGCTGAAGTTCAGCCATTACAAAACAAAAACTTCAGCCAAAATTGCTGAAGTTCAGCAATTATTGAACTGAAGTGCATCCTATAGGAGTTGAAGTTCAGCAAATAATAAACAAATTCCAGCTCCTAAAATACTGAAGTTCAGCAGATACTAAACAAACTTCAGCTCCTAGAATGCCGAAGTTCAACAATTACAAAACAAAAACTTCAGCCAAAATTGCTGAATTTCAGCAATTATTGAACTGAAGTTTTCCATTGTACTATGAACGGAAGTTTGCGCGATTGCCTTTCCAAGTCACGCCAAACTTCAGGCATAAATATCTAAAATTTTGCTTTGATAAGGCTACACTTCAAGCAAAACATTTTGAAGTTCAAACTTCAGACATAAATTTTTGCTACTTCAGGCCGTATTCCTGAAGTTACCCGAAAATTGGGTATGCTTCCAACTTGTTTTGAAAAGCATGTGTAGGTTAAAATGTGACCCAAAAACTGGGTATAGATACAAATCCACGTCTGTCGATTTCCTGAGTTGATCCCTAGACCAGGCGGGGCTACTAACGTCCCTACGACCAACCCATTTATCCCATATGGATACCCGCCAATGCCGACTAATGGCCCAAAACGCCTTCTGTGGTTCGCCTCCAGGAGCCGGTTTCAAGGGCATCGTTAGCAATGTTTTCCGTTGTACATGTCTTCACTGCATCACAACGAATTGTACCTCAGCCATATGTTGAGACTCCAACTTTCACCTTTCAAGGGCCACAGTTTCAACCAGAAATAACTTATGTCACTCCGAACTCATTTACTCAACCTCCATAATATGAGTTCCCAATCGAACGGGTAAGAATTGTTAAGAATCCCGAGCAAGAGTAAATGGCTCGAGAGCTGAAAAGCTTGGAACAAAGCATGAAAAACATGCAAGGCCTAAGAGGCCAAAAGAGAATCTCGTACTCTAACCTTTGTATGTTTCCCCATGTACACTTGCCGGCTGGCTTCAAGACACCAAAGTTTAAAAAATACGACGGGCACGGAGAACCGATCGTTCATCTAAAATGGTATTTCAACTAGCTAAGGGGGGTTTGGAGAACATCTTACATGAATTGCTTATTTTGGAGATGTTAGTGGCTTATTTTGGAGAACATCTTACATGAATTGCTTTTGAGTGGTACATGGACCAAGAGATCGTCCATTGGCATGTGTGGGACGATTTAGCCTGGGAATTTGTCTGCCAGTTCCAGTATAATATGGACATCGCTCCCGATAGAAATTGTAATCCATTTTGAAAAAGAAAATTGCGAAAAGTTTCCGTGAGTATGCAATCAGGTGGCGGGAGCAGGCCGCCACGGTAAAGCCTCCAATGGATGAGGCAAAAATGGTTACGGTCTTCCTACAAGACCAAGAGTCAGACAGGACGTTCACTGTCTTTCCTCCAAAACATGATGTCTGCTATGGGGAAGCCGTTCGCTAAGGCCATAAATATTGGGGAGATGGTAGAAAATGGTTTAAAAACAGGCCGAATGTTGAGTCATGCTGCCTTCAAAGTCACATCGCAGGCCGTTCAGATCGGCTCAGTGGGTTCATCGAAACTTTGGAACATTACTACGTGCATCATGATGTTGCATACGCAGTGACACCGCCTCACTATGCGGTGATCAACACACAACCTTACCCACGACCACAACATTATTGTCAAGACCCCAAAACCATACTTTAGGTAGTTGTGATGGCACCTAGTAATCGGGACTAGGTAAGACTAACACATGCTGAGAATTAACGAAATTTAACTAAGTTCACTGGAATACATTAATTAATAACTGAAACAACATATTTGAACCAGCATCGGTCATACAATCCTAAAATCGGTAGTAAAATTCATAAGCTTTTCTGAGAGTAACTAGAAATATCAAGTACATCACTGTCTTGGAATAATAGTAAATAGTGGAAATGAAAGACAATAGAAGGTTACTCTGGGGCCTGCGAACGTCAAGCAGGTATACCTTGAAGTCTCCAGCCGCATAGACATAAGTCTCAAAACCATCTCGATCAGAAGTACCTGGATCTATACAAAAATGTGCAAAAGCATAGCATGAGTACACCACAGCGGTACCCAGTAAGTATCAAGCCTAACCTCGATAGAGTAGTGAGTTTGTGATGAGGCCAGGTCAAGACGCCTACTAGACATATAAACTTGTGCATGATATAACATGAAGCTAACAATGGAAAGAACATTAATGTAAGACCAACAACGGAAAGATTATTGATTTACAACCAACAATGAAAATAATAGAAACACAAATAGCAGCAAGAAGTAGATGGGAATAAAGCAGTAACATACTCCGAACACCGAGAAGATGTAAATAAATTCAAATAAGGAAAATATATGGCATATCAATTAATCAAATCGTTCCCAATGCATGGACTTGAAACAAGAATTATCCCAAGGCACCACACCTCGTACCAACATATCATGAGTCAATGTCCAAATCGTCACGTCTGGCACCTCATGCCCACAATAACAATCACCTTCGCATGGCAAGGCCCACGTGCTACCATGTACATTGTAACTGTGTCAAACATCAATTAAAGTGATCGAGAAATGTATATTTAATACCAAATATCCGTACTAGTAATCTGAAATAAAGTAAGGCATCAAATGAGATAATGATTTATTTTAGAAATCAAATAAATTAAAATAAGAACAAGTTATACAAAATGGTGTATCAAATAGGTTTAGTTTAGAAACTAATAAAATAAGTAAAAATATCGTGTTTAAACAAAGTAAAACACCCATTAAATTAACGAGTTAAATATATAATTTGTCAAAAGTAAAATGTGATGACAATTTTCAAGTAAAGAAAACTTCAAATAGGGTGATGAATGTAATTTTTTAAAACCCAATTGAAGTAAATATGAGATAATTATTTAAAATAGTAAAGCACCGACTGGGATAACGAGTTTTATTTTGAAAGCCACATAAGTAAAACACCTTAAGAATTCTTTTATGTAGAACCACTAAGTTACCAACAACTCAACCGAATATGAGATAATGACCCCATGCTCATAAATTCACCTTGATAATCAATTTACCAAGAAATAACGAAGAAACAAATTGGCATCTTAAAGTAACTCAACAAATCACGTAGAATGCATGACTCACATAAGAAGTCAACATCGTTCCATTACTAGAATACCGATAATCAACCAAATACGATTAAAATACAAGTGAAATGATTTAAGAAACAACAATAACCGTTCATCCGATAAACCGTTCGAACATAAAATGTACTATGAGAATCACAACCGGTAATAACTTTATTATCACCAACAATTACAACATATCAATCAGTTGCGGCGTGTAGCCCGATCCCACCTATATCATATCATCCGTCCTTATCGCTCCATATCATATCTTTTCATATCATTTCAATACCGTTGCGGCATGTGTCATAAAATTAAATGATATAAGGGAACTAAACAAAGAAGGTCACAAGCAGAAAAAATAGTTACATAATGATTCAAAAGGTCAAATAACAAGTAATTATGATTCATCAATAAAGACACAATTATAAAGAATCAATTAACAATTAAGGCACGTAATAGATAAGGCATGAATTCAACAAGTAATTGCAATTAATAGTTAAAGAAGGTAAGGAGTAAACCTGACAATAAAAGATAGAACATATATTAAACACTTCAATTAAATGCAAGAAAGAAGCCTAAGAGTCTAAACCGGTGAAATTCCACATATAAACTCGTGTACACACTCATCACCTCGTATACATATCTTCCACATAATTCAAATAGTACACTTAACCTAAATCATAAGGGGTAGTTTCTACCACACAAAGTTAGGCAAGATGCTTACCTCAATTAGGCCAAATCAATACTCAAAATAGCTTTTCTCTTTAAAATGCACCTCCGCTTGGCTCAAATCTAGCCAAAAATGACTTAACAATATCAAACAATGCAAGAGAAACCAATTCCAACTAATAGAGCTATGATCTTTATACAATTCCCCAAAAGTCAACAAAAGTCAACCCAGGCTCGCCTAGCCAAAATCCGATTCGAAGGGTAGGTCTCAACTACCCATAGCCCCACGAGTTCATATATGTGTTTAGTTTGATGTTAAATCTTGTATATAATCATGAAATATAATAAATTATTAATTCAAATCACTTACCCAATTGTTTGGTATGAAAATCTATCCGCAAAAGCACCTCCTACCGAGTCTAGGGTTCAAAATATGGTAAATTGAAACTAAGTCCCAAAATACTCAGCTATAAACAAGCTACAGATGTCGCATCTGCAACCTAGGGTTCGCAAATGCGAACCCCACAACTGCGGAAACTTGATCGCAAAAGCGACCACTGACCAACTCTGTTTACATCGCAAATGCGACATAAAAGCTCACAAACGCGAAGCTGGGCACCTCGCAAAAGCGACCGGAGGGTTGCAAATGCAGAAAACTACCATGCCCAGGTGCCATTGCAAATGAGAACTCAACAGTGTCACCCCAACCTCAAAAATACATAACCCTCCTCTCATATGCGGACAAAATCTCGCATTTGCGAGACCTGAAGCACCAAACAAAAACTAGCAAAATTGAAACTCTTCCAAATACTTTGAAATTCGTCCGAAACCCACCCAAGCCCTGAGGCTCCACACCAAACATACACATAAGTGCATAAATATCATACAAACTTGCTCGCGCAATTAAAATACCAAAATAACATCTTGAACCATGAATCAGACAACCAAACACATGAAATTCACCATGAACTTCAAGAATTACTAGAAACACAACCACACGTCCGAATCCTATCAAATCAGCTCTGAATCATACCAAATTTTGCAGATAAGTTCCAAATGGAAAAATAGACCTATTGTGATGACCCGACCAATTGTTTTGTGTAATTGCGCCATTTTCTCCCTTTTGATGCTTTGCACATGTGTGTTTATGGTTTTATGACTTACAATATTGATTGGTTTCGTTCCGAGAAGATTTTGGGTTGATTTAGACCCTTTGGTTCTTGACTTAGAAGCTTAAGTTAGAAATATTGACCAAACTTTGACTTTTGTAAAATGACTCTGGAACGGTTTTTTGATGGCTCCGATAGCTTCATATTGTGATTTTGGACTTGGGCGTATGCCCAAAAATGAATTTGAAAGTCTGAAGGTTGATTTGTGTTGTTTTACCAAAATTTGGCAATTTGAAGTTTAGATGTTTGACTGTAGGTTTACTTTTGGCTATCGGGATTGTAATTTTGTTTTGGGACTTGGAATAGGTCTGTTATGCTATTTAGAACTTGTCTGCAAATTTGGTATCATTTGAAGTTGAATTGATAAGTGTAACGACCTGACCATTCATTTTGACAGTAATAGCCCTGATCCCCTAGTTACTGCTTCTCCCATATCTATTTCTACTATTGTGACTTGCTGGGAGGTTTCGTTTTGATTTTTGGAGTGATTTGGGACACTTAGTCCCTAAATGAAAGCTTAAGTCTTAGGATTTTGATCGTAGTCAAAACTATGTGAAGACGACTCCGGAATGGAGTTTCATCAGTTCCATTAGCTCCGTTGGGTGATTTTGGACTTAGGAGTGTGTCCGAATTGTGTTTTGGAGGTTCGTAGCTTATTTAGGCTTAAATTGACGAAAGTCGAATTTTCGGAGATTTTGACCGGTAGTGGAATTTTTGATTTTGGGGTCGTGATTCCGGAAGTTGGAGTAGGTCCGTAATGTTGAATATGACTAGTGTGCAAAATTTGGGGTCAATCAGACGTGGTTTGGTTGGTTTCGGCATCAGTTGTCGAATTTGGAAGTTTTAAGTTCTTTAAGTTTGAATCGGAGGATGATTTGTGATTTTAGCGTTGTTTGATGTTGTTTGAGGGCTCGACTAAGTTCGTATGGTGATTTAGGATTGGTTGGTATGTTTGGTTGAGGTCCCGGGGACCTCGGGTGAGTTTTGGATCATTTTTGGACTTGGAAGACTTTTCTGGTGCTGGTTTTGCTGTAATCGCACCTGCGCAAGGCTGCCCGCAGGTGCGAACAAATTGGCGCAGAAGCGGATTTTGGGCAGCCTGAGCTGGGACCGCAGGTGCGCAAGGAATTTCTGCAGGCGCGCACTGTTACAACCCAAATTTGCATACCATAGATCACGTCATAAGTTAGTCGATGTAAATCCAAGAAGAGATTATCTTTGAGATGATAAGAAGTTAATCCTATTGGTCTTAAACGATACAAGGGTGTATAAGAGTGGTTAACAAATATTAGAAGTTAAACGAATCAAGGATGTTGTAACCCGTATTTTCGGGTAACACTAGAGGTGATTAACTGTCCCAAGAGGTCTTGTTTTAATGTATTTGAATCATATAATATCCGCATCATAAGTCTTGAAGTCAAGCGAGTTATGAAACAAAAGTTGATAAAAGTTGTCGCAACTTAGGTTTATAATTTTACTTAAACTTTAGGTCAAATATTACTGCATTTTTCGCCCAATGTGCTTGGAATTATGGGGTGATCTACCTATCAAATTGAAGATCTATGAGTCTAGTTTCCAATGCATTAAACCGTTCATTGATACGATCTCGGAATAGAGAGATATTCGCGTTTTCACGAGAGTGCGCCAAGCTGCTCTCTATGGGGCCCACAAAGGCGGTTTAAGACATATGGACATATATAAGATACCTCAACCCCGTTTTAAGTCATTATTTTTCAGTATATTCAGACCTTATAACCCTAAAAACAGTCTCTCAAGGTTCTCTCATGATCCAAGACCCAAACAAAGGGCAAACAACACAAATCAAATGTCGGGAATCCCGTGGCGCTAGTAAGTTTCTTGTTCTTCTTGTTGTTGCTGATTTTTGTGTTGTTCCAGCTCGTGTGGGAGGTTGTTTTAAGTGTTTTATGTCCTGTAAATACACCTTCAAGTTTTTAATATCAACCCTAGGTGATTTCAAGTCTTCTAAAGTAATTCTAGTGCCGAAAAACCCGAATTAATTGCTAGTTTCGCTTCCTTGTTCTTGTGGCAGAATTGAAGGGATATTTCGTGGAAAATTAAGGTCAAATTGGAGTTGTTCTTTCTGTTTAAAGGTAAGGAACCTCTTACTGTATATATATTTAAGATTATCCAAGTTGCAGCTAAGTCGTTGAAGCTAGAACTTGTGAAATATATATCGAAAAGCTTCGTAGTAATGTTGTTGGTTGGTGGACTGTTTTGGAGGCTCAATATGATTATTAATGATGTTGTTTGGGCTGTTTGGTGATTGTATTGACTTGTGGGAAGTCATATAAATAGGGGAGGTGCTGTCCGTTTCATCGTAAAATAGGTTGTGGTCGATACATAATAGTTACGACGCTTAAACGATAATGATAGTGTCATTTGTCTTATTGTAGACTAAGGAGTCGTGATATTTGCATAGCTTGAGGTTGGGCAGTATATACAAGGTATGTGAGTCTATCCCCTTCATTCTTTTGCACGACTCCAATTGTACATAATGTAATGAACGAGCTCCCAAAGATACTCTACTCTTAGAAGCTAGCAGTACTTACATTGCTGCCCTTCTTATGAAACGATTGGTATTGATGTTACTTCTCTTATTCTTATATTATCAATGTTGTTGGTAGTTCCTGATTCTTATAAGTTTCTTGATGAAGAGTTAATCCTAATAACGTGTACGAAGGATACCGACCTTACGTCACTCCGAAAGGTTCAAAATGTGATTCCAATGAGTCCAGCATGTATCATATGTATGTATCTATTTTACTCTACCGAGCCGCGCTATAGTTGGCCGGGTATGGCACCTATTGTGCAACCACTGATCAGTTGGGTTTTACCGAGCTCCACGTGGCCGGGTACGATTCTACCGAGCCCTATGATGGCCGGGTACGTTTTACCGAGCCTATTATGGCCGGGTACGATATGATGATGATGATGCCCACAAAGGCATATGTTTTAAACGTTTATGTATATATATATGTATGTATCATGTATTTCATGTCAGTAGCCCTCAGAGGTACCCAGATGTCACAGGTTGTATATTCTCTATCCATGTTTACATTACTGTTCTTACTTATGCTTTCTTGCCTCACATACTCAGTACTTTATTCGTACTGACGTCCTTTTTATTTGTGGACGCTGCATGTCGTGCTGCAGGTCCTGATAGACAGGTAGACGTAGCTCCCCCACCACAGTAGGCTGTCCAGTTCAGCGGTTATTGGCGAGATCCCTTCTCCGGACTTGCCGTGGTCTTGGTATGCATTTTTGTTATAGACCTTATGGGTATGTCGGGGCCCTGTTCCGGCAATGTTGTAGCACTTATGTTCTTTTAGAGGCTCATAGACAGGTGTCGACTCATGGTAGCTCGTACCTTATATATAGTTTCTTGACAGTCTTGTCGTCCCATGTTATGTATGTTCATGACATTATCTTTCATTGTTGGATGTTCATGATCCATGTCTACCATTTATATTGATCTTGTCGGCCCTTAAAGATAATAAGGAAGGTTAGATAAAATGTACGTTGGTGCTCGGCAAGTATGGCCCGGGTGCTAGTCATGACCCTCCAGTTGGGTCGTGACAAACTTGGTATCAGAGCAAGTCTGTCCTAGGGGATGTCTATGAGCCGTGTCTAGTAGAGTTTTGATTATGGATGTGTAGCGCGCCACATTTATAATCAGGAGGCTACGTGACATCTAGGGTTGTTACCTTCTTCCTGAATCTAGATCGTGCATAGAGTTGAGTAGTAAGTGTTCATATCTAATATTCACCTTGTTTTCTTTCAGCGATGCCTTCGACTAGGAAGCAAGTGATTAGTAAACGGCTTGATACAGCTGTGGGAGAGGGTAACATTCAGGTGCCTCCAACCAGAGCAGGCCAAAGTGAGGCTCAGAGTGAGATGCCGTCTCATACCTCTCTGTCTTCTCCAGAAGATATTAGGAGGCACCCAGTACATCCAGTTCCTCCGTCTGGCACTACAGACCACGATATGTGCAGTGCAGTGCAGTTGTTGAGTAGCTTAGTAGCTGCTCAGGCTCAGAGGCAGAATACCGGTGCTGCTGATAAACCGGTTAGTGCAGGAGTTCGTGATTTTATTAATCTAGACCCTCCAGTGTTTACCGGATCAAGCCCCAAGGAGGACCCGCAAACATTTATTGATCAGGTTCATTGTACATTGCGTGTTATGCATGCTAGTGATACAGAGGCAGTAGAGTTGGCTTCTTATCGGTTATGGGATTTAGCGATTTTATGGTATGATAGTTGGGAGAGATCTAGGGGTCCGAACGCTCCTCCAGCCGTGTGGAAGGAATTTTCTGAGGCCTTTCTTCATCACTACTTGCCAGCTGAGATACGATGAGCTAGAGCTGATAAGTTCTTGAACCTTCGACAGGGTAATATGAGTGCATGAGAGTATAGTATATAGTTTGATTCTTTATCAAGGTATACTCCCCATATGGTGGCCGAGATGAGTGATAGGGTGACCACATCTGATAAATGAGTGCACAACAGCCTCCTTGGTAGAGGGCATGGATATTTCCCGTATTCAGGCTTATGCCCAGACCCTTCAGGATCATAAGTTATATGCTAAGCTCTCTAAATGTGAATTCTTGCTGAACTCAGTAGCATTCCTTGGCCATGTGATATCTGATGAGGGTATTAAGGTCGACACTCAGAAGATCGATGCAGTGAAGAATTGGCCGAGACCTACAACACCGTCAGAAGTCCGCAGCTTCCTGGGGCTAGCAAGATATTATAGGCGGTTTGTAGAAGGGTTTTCCTCTATATCAGCACCATTGACTAAGTTAACACAGAAAACTAAGTTCCAGTGGTCTGATGCTTGTGAACATAGTTTTCAGGAGCTAAAGAATCGATTGACATCCGCGCCAGTGCTCACTCTCCCAGAAGGAACAGAAGGTTATGTGGTATATTGTGATGCCTCAGGTATAGGTTTGGGGTGCGTATTGATGCAACGTGGGAAGGTGATTGCTTATGCATCAAGACAATTGAAGAAGCATGAAAAGAATTACCCGACTCATGATTTGGAATTGGCTACAGTAATATATGCTTTGAAGATATGGCGGCACTACTTATACGGCGTCCATGTTGACATCTACACAGATCACAAGAGTTTACAATACATCTTCAAGCGTAAGGAGTTGAATTTGAGGCAGCGTAGGTGGCTTGAATTACTGAAAGACTACGATGTCGAGATATTGTGCCATCCCGGTAAAGCTAATGTTGTGGCAGACGCTCTCAGCCGTAAGTCAATGAAAGCTTAATACATATTGAGGCAGGTAGACAAGGGTTGACCAAAGAGCTTCACCAGCTGGCCAATATGAGAATCAGATTGTTGGACTCTGATGACGGAGGTGTTACTGTACAGAATATAGCAGAATCATCTTTGGTAGCTGAGGTAAAAGCACGGCAATATGAAGATCCTACCTTAGTAAGATTGAGAGAGGGAATTCAGCAGTGTAAGATTACAGCTTTCAAGATCGGAGGAGATGGGACACTGAGATACCAGGGCCGATTATGTGTACCTAGTGTGGCAGGGTTGCGAGAGAAGATTATGATTGAGATTCACCAGTCCCGATATTCTATCCATCCTGGCTCGACAAAGATGTATCATGATGTTAAGGAGCAATATTGGTGGGATAACATGAAGAAGTCTATTGCAGAATTTGTAGCCCAGTGTCCTAATTGTCAACAAGTAAAGATCGAGCATCAGAAACCTAGTGGATTGATTCAGAATATAGAGATTCCGACCTACAAATGGGAGGTGATTAATATGGACTTCATTATTGGATTACCTCGCTCTTATCATAAGTTTGACTCCATCTGGGTGATAGTTGATCGACTTACAAAATCTGCCCATTTTCTACCAGTTAAGACAACTTACACGGCTGAAGATTATGCGAAGTTGTATATCAAGGAGATTGTTAGGCTTCATGGTGTGCCGTTATCTATTATATCAGACCGAGGAGCTCAATTTATGGCTAACTTTTGGAGGTCTTTTCAGAAGGGTTTAGGCACACAGGTAAATCTCAGCACTGCATTCCATCCGCAGACTGACGGACAGGCTGAACGTACCATCCAGACGCTTGAAGATATGCTACGAGCATGTGTTCTAGATTTCAAGGGGAATTGGGATGACCATCTGGCACTTATAGAATTTGCCTACAATAATAGCTACCATTCCAGTATTAAAATGGCCCCGTATGAGGCACTGTACGGGAGGAGATGTAGATCACCAGTTGGATGGTTCGAAGTCGGTGAGACAGAATTATATGGGCCAGATTTGATTCACCAAGCCATTGAGAAGGTGAAAGTGATACAAGAGCGACTGAGGATGGCACAAAGTAGGCAAAAGTCTTATTCCGACGTCCGACGTCGTGATCTGGAATTTGAGGTTGGTGATTGGGTTTTCCTGAAGATCTCGCCGATGAAGGGTGTTATGCGTTTTGGGAAGAAGGGTAAGTTGAGTCCGCGGTATATTGGGCCGTACAAAATTCTTCGACGAATTGGACAGGTTGCTTACGAGTTAGAATTGCCATCTGAATTGGAATTTGTCCACCCGGTATTCCATGTATCTATGTTGAGGAAATGTATTGGAGACCCTTCTCGGGTCGTCCCTATCAAAGATGTACAAGTTACAAAGGATCTATCATATGATGAAGTGCCAGTGGCTATATTAGATCGACAAGTCCGCAAGCTGAGAACAAAGGATGTAGCTTCTGTGAAAGTATTATGGAGGAACAAGAATATAGAAGAAATGACATGGGAAGCAGAAGAGGAGATGAAGTCTAAATACCCTTACCTATTCCAGAGTGAAGATAACGAGGATGCCGGGGGAAAGAAGGACGCATTATAAGGTGAAACGGCTCTATGAGATAAGCAATAGCTTGTGAATACTCTTTTTTTTAATACAAAATGGTGATATGCAGATAATGTACATATCCATAATGCTTTGTATAGTCTTGTAAGGCCATAGGTTGGGTTTAACTGCTTGCAAGTTTGGCTAGTGTCCATTTTATGGGGGAAACTCAGCCGGAAATCTCCGTCGGAATCCACGATGAGTTAGACACCCCATAAACCCTTACATTCGAGGACGAATGTTCCTAAGGGGGAGAGGGTGTTACAACCCAAATTCGCATACCATAGATCACGTCATAAGTTAGTCGATGTAAATCCAAGAAGAGATTATCTTTGAGATGATAAGAAGTTAATCCTATTGGTCTTAAACGATACAAGGGTGTATAAGAGTGGTTAACAAATATTAGAAGTTAAACGAATCAAGGATGTTGTAACCCGTATTTTCGGGTAACACTAGAGGTGATTAACTGTCCCAAGAGGTCTTGTTTTAATGTATTTGAATCATATAATATCCGCATCATAAGTCTTGAAGTCAAGCGAGTTATGAAACAAAAGTTGATAAAAGTTGTCGCAACTTAGGTTTATAATTTTACTTAAACTTTAGGTCAAATGTTACTGCATTTTTCTCCCAATGTGCTTGGAATTATGGGGTGATCTACCTATCAAATTGAAGATCTATGAGTCTAGTTTCCAAAGTATTAAACCGTTCATTGATACGATCTCGGAATAGAGAGATATTCGCGTTTTCGCGAGAGTGCGCCAAGCTGCTCTCTATGGGGCCCACAAAGGCGGTTTAAGACATATGGACATATATAAGATACCTCAACCCCGTTTTAAGTCATTATTTTTCAGTATATTCAGACCTTATAACCCTAAAAACAGTCTCTCAAGGTTCTCTCATGATCCAAGACCCAAACAAAGGGCAAACAACACAAATCAAATGTCGGGAATCCCGTGGCGCTAGTAAGTTTCTTGTTCTTCTTGTTGTTGCTGATTTTTGTGTTGTTCCAGCTCGTGTGGGAGGTTTTTTTAAGTGTTTTATGTCCTGTAAATACACCTTCAAGTTTTTAATATCAACCCTAGGTGATTTCAAGTCTTCTAAAGTAATTCTAGTGCCGAAAAACCCGAATTAATTGCTAGTTTCGCTTCCTTGTTCTTGTGGCAGAATTGAAGGGATATTTCGTGGAAAATTAAGGTCAAATTGGAGTTGTTCTTTCTGTTTAAAGGTAAGGAACCTCTTACTGTATATATATTTAAGATTATCCAAGTTGCAGCTAAGTCGTTGAAGCTAGAACTTGTGAAATATATATCGAAAAGCTTGGTAGTAATGTTGTTGGTTGGTGGACTGTTTTGGAGGCTCAATATGATTATTAATGATGTTGTTTGGGCTGTTTGGTGATTGTATTGACTTGTGGGAAGTCATATAAATAGGGGAGGTGCTGTCCGTTTCATCGTAAAATAGGTTGTGGTCGATACATAATAGTTACGACGCTTAAACGATAATGATAGTGTCATTTGTCTTATTGTAGACTAAGGAGTCGTGATATTTGCATAGCTTGAGGTTGGGCAGTATATACAAGGTATGTGAGTCTATCCCCTTCATTCTTTTGCATGACTCCGATTGTACATAATGTAATGAACGAGCTCCCAAAGATACTCTACTCTTAGAAGCTAGCAGTACTTACATTGCTGCCCTTCTTATGAAATGATTGGTATTGATGTTACTTCTCTTATTCTTATATTATCAATGTTGTTGGTAGTTCCTGATTCTTATAAGTTTCTTGATGAAGAGTTAATCCTAATAACGTGTACGAAGGATACCGACCTTACGTCACTCCGAAAGGTTCAAAATGTGATTCCAATGAGTCCAGCATGCATCATATATATGTATCTATTTTACTCTACCGAGCCGCGCTATAGTTGGCCGGGTATGGCACCTATTGTGCAACCACTGATCAGTTGGGTTTTACCGAGCTCCACGTGGCCGGGTACGATTCTACCGAGCCCTATGATGGCCGGGTACGTTTTACCGAGCCTATTATGGTCGGGTACGATATGATGATGATGATGCCCACAAAGGCATATGTTTTAAACGTTTATGTATATATATATATATATGTATGTATCATGTATTTCATGTCAGTAGCCCTCAGAGGTACCCAGATGTCACAGGTTGTATATTCTCTATCCATGTTTACATTACTGTTCTTACTTATGCTTTCTTGCCTCACATACTCAGTACTTTATTCGTACTGATGTCCTTTTTATTTGTGGACGCTGCATGTCGTGCTGCAGGTCCTGATAGACAGGTAGACGTAGCTCCCCCACCACAGTAGGCTGTCCAGTTCAGCGGTTATTGGCGAGATCCCTTCTCCGGACTTGCCGTGGTCTTGGTATGCATTTTTGTTATAGACCTTATGGGTATGTCGGGGCCCTGTTCCGGCAATGTTGTAGCACTTATGTTCTTTTAGAGGCTCATAGACAGGTGTCGACTCATGGTAGCTCGTACCTTATATATAGTTTCTTGACAGTCTTGTCGTCCCATGTTATGTATGTTCATGACATTATCTTTCATTGTTGGATGTTCATGATCCATGTCTACCATTTATATTGATCTTGTCGGCCCTTAAAGATAATAAGGAAGGTTAGATAAAATGTACGTTGGTGCTCGACAAGTATGGCCCGGGTGCTAGTCATGACCCTCCAGTTGGGTCGTGACACGCACGCGCAGGTGCGACCCTTTATAGCAGGTGTGGAGGCAGAAGGGGTAAGTGATTTGCGCAGATGCGCATATTTTCCACACAAGCGCACCCGCAGGTGCGAGCCCAGGCTCCGCAGGTGCGAAAATACCTGGACAGTGGTGAAAACCGAAGGGCTTCGTGATTATTGTCATTTTTGACTTTGCATACTTAGTTTAGGGTGATGTTTGAGAGCATTTTCGAGGTATTTCTTGAGGTAAGACCTTTGTGCTTATTTTTTTATCAATAATCTTGCTTTACCATTTGTTTTTCACCCAGTTAGTGTGTATTTAAGGTGGAATTTGGGAGTTTGAGGCTAGGGATTTGGAAAGTTTGATTTGTGGATTTGAAGGACCATTTGGTGTCAGATTTTAGTAAATTTGATATGGTTAAACTCTTGAGTGAATCGGCTTTTGAATTTTGTGACTTTTACCCGATTCCGAGACGTGGGCCCGGGTCGACCTTTTAGGACAAATTTCGGAATTTTTGTTAAAGTATTGATTTCATTAATTAGATGAGTCTATTATGGTTGTATTTATAATATGTAATTGCTTTTGGCTAGATTTAGGCCATTCAGAGCAGGATAATTGTGGGAAAGGCATTGTGACCGATTGATTGAGCTTGGTTCGAGGTAAGTGGCTTGCCTAACCTTGTGTGGAGGAACTCCCCGTAGGATTTGTACTGTTTTTGATATATGAGCGTCGTGTACGTGAGGTGACGAGTACGTACACGGGCTAATTGTGTCAAAACCCAATTTTCTACTAAGTAATAACCTGATTTCTTTCTTATTTGAGTTTCATCAGCATGTGTAGTATCCTGCTAGATTAGAATAGCATGACTACTTGCCTTAACCGTTTACTTGAACTACGTGCAACATGTTTAGTGAATTTACTTGTCTTTCCTTAAGTGGTACTTAGGTTGAATTGTAGAATTTTGTACCGTAACTATTGAATTCTATTGTTTTCGCTGCATATTTACTTTGGGACTACGGAACGGTATTCTGGTAGATCCCTCTATACTGCATATTTACTTTGGGACTACGGAAGGATATTCCGGGAGATCCCCCTGTACTGCATATTTACTTTGGGACTACAAAACGGTATTCCAGGAGATCCTCTTGTACTGCATATTTACTTTGGGACTATGGAACAGTATTCCGGGAGATCCTCCTACATTGCATATTTACTTTGGGACTACAGAACGGTATTCCGGGAGATCCCCCTGTACTGTACATTTACGCTTGGGACTACGAGATGGTATCTCGGGAGATCCCCTGTTGTGTTTTTGTGTACTGAGCTGTTACCTTCTATGATTTCATTGTTGTTAGATTTCAGCCTTTATTATATTGCGGTATTACACTCTATCTTGTTTTATAATATATTTACCAGTAGAGCCCTCACCTAACCTCGTCACTACCCGATCGAGGTTAGGATTGGCAGTTACTGGGTACCGATTGTGGTATACTCATGCTACTCTCTGCACATGTTTTTAGTGTGCAGATCCAGGTGCTCCTTATCAGCCGCACTATCAGTAAGCCGGGACAACTTTGGATACTTCAACGTATATATGCCGTGTCCGCAGACCCCGGAGTCTCCTTCTACTCTTCTCCATGTCCATTATATTCTGTATTTTCTTTTGATAGACTGATGTATAGACACTAGATTTTCTTCCTGTAGTTTGTGATTCACGATGTTCCGGGTTTTGGGATTGTTGTGTATTTTTGAATAGTTGGTTAAATTTATATTTTTATTTCATTATTCCGCAAAATGTTAGGCTTACCTAGTTGTAGAGACTAGGTGCCGTCACGATGTCACACGGAGGGGAAATTGGGTCGTGACAGAGTACAACCAACCCCATGTACTCAATAAGTAACAAACCTAACAAGCCGGTTTAATAGAGTCTCGCGGATCAGTACGGAGACGTCCGTACTTATCTTCTGGAGGCTATGGAACTGTTAGGAAAAATTCACTACTTTGATTCCTTGTCGTGCGAAAATTTGTTGACTTCAAAAATTCTAAACTTATGTATTCTATTCTCTCATAGATGGTGAGGACACATACAAGCGGATCTGATGACCAGGCACCCGCGCCCCCTGCTAGATCCGCTAGTGGCCGGGGCCAGGGTAGAGGCCGAGGACGTCCACGTGATGCAGCAAGAGCACCCGTACGAGCTGCTACAGAGGAGCCTCCAGTAGCTCCAGCTGGAGGACAGACACCTGAGGTACATGTTTCTGCACCAGCCCTCCAGGAGACTCTAGCCCATTTTCTGAGCATGTTCAGCACCTTAGCTCAGGCTGGATTGATTCCACTTGCTCCTGCCACATCTCAGGCCGGGGGAGGATCACAAACTCCCATCGCAGGTACTCCAGAGTAGCGGGTTCAGGTCGACCAGGTTCCAGAGATTATGCCAATGTAGTCGGTAGCTCCAGCCCAGCCCGAGGTTAGGGCAGCAACTTCTGAGGTGAAGCAGCTCAGACTTGAGAGGTACAAGAAGTACCACCCACCTACCTTCAGTGGATTGGCTACAGATGATACTCAGGGTTTTTTGGAGGAGTGTCATCGTATTCTCCGTACTATGGGCATAGCGGAGACGAGTGGGGTTTCTTTTACTACATTCCAGCTTAGAGGAGTAGCCTATCAGTGGTGGCGTGCTTATGAGTTGAGTAGTCCGGCTGAGGCAGCTTCACTTACATGGACTCAATTCTCGGATATGTTTTTGAGATAGTATGTCCCTCAGAGCCTCAAGGACTCATGGCGCATGGAGTTTGAGTAGCTGCGCTAGGGATCTATGACTGTGTCAGAGTATGCAGTCCGCTTCAGTGATTTGGCCCGACATGCACCAGCCTTGGTTGCCACAGTTCACGAGACGGTTCAACGGTTTATTAAGGGACTCCACCCCAACATCCGGATTAGTATGGCTAGGGAATTGGAGATGGATATTTCTTATCAGCAGGTTGTGAGTATTGCCAGGAGATTGGAGGGCATGCTTGCCCGGGGCAGAGAGGAGAGAGAGGCCAAGAGGTCTCGAGAGAGTGGTTATTATTCTGGAGCTCGTGTCCCAGCAGCTCGCCATGGTAGGGGTTATGTGAGTCGCCCCGTTCATTCAGCTCTTCTAGCCGCCAGTGGTGCTTCTGCTCCTTCTAGGCCCTAGGAGCCTTATTATGCACCGCCAATATCTAGTTTCCCTCTTGCACATGGTGTTCCTAGCGACCAGTCCAGCAGACCTGGCCCGAGCCAGTCACAGCAGTCACGCCCTCCCATAGCTTGTTTTGAGTGTGGTGACACTCGCCATATAGTGAGGTATTGCCCCAGGATTAGGAGGGGTGTACCTCCACAGACTTTTCAGCCATAACGTGCTCCACCAGGTCCTCATGCTATGATTACAGCACCAGCTGCCACCCCACCTGCTCAGCCAGCCCGAGGTGGAGGTCGGGGAGGTAGAGGTCTCCCTAGAGAGGGAGGCCAGGCCAAATATTATGCCCTTCCTGCTCATACAGAGGTATTCGCTTATGATTCTGTTATTACAGGTATTGTCCTGGTCTGTCATAGAGATGCGTCGGTATTATTTGGCCCAGGCACTACATATTCTTATGTGTCCTCTAATTTTGCCCGCATTTGGGCATATTGCGGGACTCTTTGAGTTCCCCTATTTATGTGTCTACTCTTGTGGGAGATTCTCTTGTTGTGGACCGCGTGTATCGGTAGTGTTTGATTGCTCTTAGTGGTTTTGAGACCAGAGCCGATTTATTATTGCTCAGCATGGTGAACTTTGATATTATTTTGGGCATGGACTGGTTATTGCCCCATTATGCTATTCTTGATTGTCACGCTAAAACTGTGATGCTGTCTATGCCAGGTTTACCGTGATTAGAGTGGAAAGGTACCTTAGAGTATACTTCCAGCATAGTTATTTCATTTCTTAAAGCTCAACGAATGGTTGAGAAGGGGTGTGACGCGTATCTAGCTTATGTGAGAGATGTCAGTATTGATACCCCTACAATGGAGTCAATTCCAGTAGTGAGGGACTTTCCAGATGTGTTTCCAGCTGATCTTCCAGGCATGCCGCCTGGCAGAGATAATGATTTTGGCATTGATTTATTGTCGGTCACCCAGAACATCTCTATTCCTCCATATCGTATGGCTCCTCCTAAATTGAAGGAGTTGTAGGAGCAGTTACAGGAGCTTCTTGTTAAGGGCTTCATTCGGCCCAGTGTGTCACCTTGGGGTGCTCCTGTCTTATTTGTGAAGAAGAAGAAGAAGAATGGTTCTATGTGGATGTGTATTGATTACCGCCAGTTGAACAAAGTCACAGTGAAGAACAAGTATCCATTGCCTCGTATTGATGACTTATTTAATGAATTACAGGGTGCTAGAGTGTTTTCCAAGATTGACTTACGTTCATGTTATCATCAGTTAAAGATTCGGGATCCAGATATCCCGAAGACTGCTTTCAGGACCAGATATGGTCACTATGAGTTTCTTGTTATGTCTTTTGGGCTGACCAATGCCCCAATGACTTTTATGCACTTGATGTAAAGTGTGTTCTGGCCTTATCTTGACTCATTCGTCATTGTGTTTATTGACGACATTCTGGTGTACTCCCGGACTTGGGAAGATCATGAGCAGCACCTGAGGACTGTGCTCCAGACTTTGAGAGAAAAGAAATTATATGCAAAATTTTCAAAGTGTGAGTTTTGGCTAGACTCAGTGGCATTCTTGGGTCATATAGCATCGAGTGATGGGATCCAGGTGGATCCTAAGAACATTGAAGCAGTGCAGAGTTGGCCCAGACCGTCCTCAGCTATAGAGATCCGGAGTTTTCTTCGGTTGGCGGGGTATTACCGTCGCTTTGAAGAGGGATTCTCATCTATTGCAGCACTTATGACTAGGTTGACCCAGAAGGGTGCTCCATTCAGGTGGATAGAGGAATGCGAAGAGAGCTTTCAGAAGCTCAAGATAGCTTTGACTACAACCCCAGTATTGGTATTGCCTACAGGTTCGGGGTCTTACACTGTATATTGTGATGCATCGCCGATTGGTCTCGGCGCGGTGTTGATGCAGGATGGTAGGGTAATTGCCTACGTGTCCAGACAGCTGAAGGTGCATGAAAAGAACTATCCTGTCCATGACCTTGAGTTAGCAACTATTGTTCATGCCTTGAAGATTTGGCGGCAATATTTGTACGGTTTTCCTTATGATATTTACACCGATCACCGGAGTTTGCAGCATCTGTTCGAGCAGAAGGATCTTAATTTGCATCAGAGGAGGTGGTTGGAGCTACTTAAGGATTATGATATCATTATTTTGTACCACCCTGATAAGGCCAATGTGATGGCCAATGCTTTGAGTCACCAGGCAGAGAGTTTGGGGAGCTTAGCATATCTACAGCAACATAGAGGCCCATGGCATTGGATGTTCAGGCCTTAGCTAGCCAGTTTGTGAGATTATATATTTCTGAGCCGAGTCGAGTATTGGCTTGTGTGGTCTCTTAGTCTTCTCTTTCTGATCGTATTAGGGAGAGTGAGTATGATGACCCCTATCTGCTTGTCCTTAAGGACATGGTCCAACACGGTGATGCTAAGGAGGTCACTATTTGAGATGATGGTGCATTGAGGATGCAGGGCAGGCTATGTGTGCCCAATGTAGATGGTTTGCGTGAGTTGATTCTTCAGGAGGCTCATAGTTCGCGGTACTCTATTCATATGGGTACCGCGAAGATGTATTAGGACTTGAGGTAGCATTACTAGTGGAGGAGAATGAAGAAGGACATAGTGGAGTATGTGGCTCAGTGCCTAAATTGCCAGCAGGTGAAGTATGAAAATCAGCGACCAGGTGGGTTACTTCAGAAATTGGAAATCCCGAAATGGAAATGGGAGCGGATCACTATGGATTTCGTTGTTGGACTCCAACGGACTCAACAGAGGTTTGATGTAGTTTGGGTGATTGTAGATAGGCTGACCAAGTCGGCTCATTTTATTCCTGTGATGACTACTTATTCTTCCGAGTAGCTAGCTCGAATCTACATCTGTGAGAGCTGGTATCTTTTATCTCTGACCGGGGTACGCAGTTTACATCACAATTCTGGAGAGCTGTACAATATGCGTTGGGTACTCGGGTTGAGTTGAGCACAACATTTCACCCTCATATGGACGGGCAATCCGAGCGCACTATTCAGATATTAGAGGATATGCTCCGTGTGTGTGTGATAGATTTTGGGGGTGCTTGGGACCAGTTTTTGCCACTTGCGGAGTTTGCTTACAATAACAGTTATCAATCCAACATTCAGATGGCACCGTATGAGGCTTTGTATGGTAGGCGGTGTCGGTCCCCAGTGGGTTGGTTCGAGCCTGGCGAGGCCAGATTATTGGGTACGGACTTGGTTCAGGATACCTTGGAAAAAGTTAAGGTGATTCAGGATAAACTTCACACAGCCCAGTACAGACAAAAGAGTTATGCGGATCGGAAGGTTCGCGATGTGGCATTCATGGTTGGAGAGCGAGTCTTGCTCCGGGTTTCGCCTATGAAGGGCATAATGAGGTTTGGAAAGAAGGGCAAGCTGAGCCCAAGGTTCATTGGTCCATTTGAGGTGTTGCAGCGAGTTGGGGAAGTTGCCTATGAGCTTGCCTTGCCTCCCAGTCTAGCAGGGTTTCATCCGGAATTCCATGTTTCTATGCTCCGGAAGTATCACGACGATCCGTCTTATGTGTTAGATTTCAGTTCAGTCCAGTTGGACAAGGATCTATCTTATGTTGAGGAGCCAATGGCTATTTTAGACAAGCAGGTCAGAAAGCTAAGATCATAGAACATTGTTTCCGTGAAGGTTCAGTGGAGGGGATAGCCGATCGAGGAGGCGACTTGGGAGACCGAGCAGGTTATGCGCAACCGTTATCCTCATCTTTTCACCACTTAAGGTATGTCTCTATGCTCGTCCGAGGATGAACGATTATTTTATGAGGGGGAGGATGTAACGATGACCTGGCTGGTCATTTTGAGAGTAATAGCCCCGATCCCTTAGTTACTGCTTCTCCCATATCTATTTCTGTTATTGTGACTTGCCGGGAGGTTTCGTTTTGATTTTTGGAGTGATTTGGGACACTTAGTCCCTAAACGAAAGCTTAAGTCTTAGGATTTTGACCGTAGTCGGAACTGTGTGAAGACAACTCCAAAATAGAGTTTCGTCAGTTCCATTAGCTCAGTTGGGTGATTTTGGACTTAGGAGTGTGTCCGGATTGTGTTTTGGAGGTCCGTAGCTTATTTAGGCATAAAATGGCGAAAGTCGATTTTTGGAGATTTTGACTGGTAGTGGACTTTTTGATGTTGGGATCGTATTCTGATTCCGGAAGTGGGAGTAGGTCCGTAATGTTGAATATGACTTGTGTGCAAAATTTGAGGTTAATCGGAAGTGGTTTGGTTGGTTTCGGCATCGATTGTCAAATTTAGAAGTTTTAAGTTCTTTAAGTTTGAATTGGAGGATAATTTGTGATTTTAGAGTTGTTTGTTGTGGTTTGAGGGCTCGACTAAGTTCGTATGGTGTTTTAGGATTGGTTGGTATGTTTGGCTGAGGTTCCCGGGGACTCGGGTGAGGTTCAGATGGTTATCTGGTGCTGGTTTTGCTGTAATCGCACCTGCGCAAGGCTGACCACAGGTGCGAGCAAATTGGCGCAGAAGCGGATTTTGGGCAGCCTGAGTTGGGACCGCAGGTGCGCAAGGAATTTCTGCAGGCACGCATGCGCAGGTGCAACCCTTTATCGCAGGTGCGGAGGCAGAAGGAGGGTAAGTGATTTGCACAGATGCGTACATTTTCCGCACAAGCGCACCCGCAGGTGCGAGCCCAAGCTCCGCAGGTGCGGAAATACCTGGGCAGTGGTTAAAACCGAAGGGCTTCGTGATTTTTGTTATTTTTGACTTTGCAAACTCGGTTTAGGACGATGTTTGAGAGCATTTTCAAGGCATTTTTTGAGGTAAGACCCTTGTGCTTATTTTTTGTTAATAATCTTGCTTCCCTATTTATTTTTCACCTAGTTAGTGTGTATTTAAGGTGAAATTTAGGAGTTTGAGGCTAGAGATTTGGAAAGTTTGATTTATGGATTTGAAGGACCATTTGGTGTCGGATTTTAGTAAATTTGATATGGTTAGACTCGTGAGTGAATGGGCTTTTAGATTTTGTGACTTTTACCCGATTCCGAGACGTGGGCCTGGGTCGACCTTTTAGGAAGAATTTCAGAATGTTTGTTAAAGTATTGATTTCATTAATTAGATGAGTCTATTATGGTTGTATTTATGATATGTAATTGCTTTTGGCTAGATTTTGGCCATTCAGAGCCGGATATTTGTGGGAAAGGCATTGTGACCGATTGATTGAGCTTGGTTCGAGGTAAGTGGCTTGCCTAACCTTGTGTGGGGGAACTCCCCGTAAGATTTGTACTGTTTTTGATATATGGGCGTTGTGTACGTGAGGTGACGAGTACGTACACGGGCTAATTGTGTCAAAACCAAATTTTCTACTAAGTAATAACCTGATTTCTTTCTTATTTGAGTTTTATCAGCATATGTAGTATCCTGCTAGATTAGAATAGCATGCCTACTTGCCTTAACTATTTACTTGAACTATGTGCAACATGTTTAGTGAATTTACATGTCTTTCCTTAAGTGGTACTTAGGTTGAATTGTAGAATTTTGTACCGTAACTATTGAATTCTATTGTTTTCGCTGCATATTTACTTTGGGACTACGGAACGGTATTCTGGTAGATCCCCCCGTACTGCATATTTACTTTGGGACTACGGAACGGTATTCCTGGAGATCCCCATGTACTGCATATTTACTTTGGGACTACGGAACGGTATTCTGGTAGATCCCCCCGTACTGCATATTTACTTTGGGACTACGGAACGGTATTCCTGGAGATCCCCATGTACTGCATATTTACTTTGGGACTATGGAACGGTATTCTGAGAGATCCCCATGTACTGCATATTTAATTTGGGACTATGAACGGTATTCCGGGAGATCCTCCTGCACTGAATATTTACTTTGGGACTACAAAACGGTATTCCGGGAGATCCCCCTGTACTGCACATTTACGCTTGGGACTACGAGACGGTATCTCGGGAGATCCCCCATTGTGTTTTTGTATACTGAGCTGTTACCGTCTATGATTTCATTGTTGTTAGATTTTAGCCTTTATTGTATTGCGGTATTACACTCTATCTTGTTTTATTATATATTTACCAGTAGGGCCCTGACCTGACCTCGTCACTACCCGACCGAGGTTAGGCTTGGCAGTTTGACGACTTCAAGGTATATCTGCCGCGTCCGCAGACCTCGGAGTCCCCTTCTACTCTTCCCCATGTCCATTATCTTCTGTATTTTCTTTTGATAGACTCTGATGTATAGAGACACTACATTTTCCTCCTGTAGTTTGTGATTCACGATGTTCCGGGTTTTGGTATGGTTGTGTATTTTTGAATAGTTGGTTAAATTTATATTTTTATTTCATTATTCCGCAAAATGTTAGGCTTACATAGTTGTATAGACTAGGTGCCATCACGACGTCATACAGAGGGGAAATTGGGTCGTGACAATAAGATTCGGGTGCTTAGTTGCAATTCTAGAAGCTTTTGAAATTTACTTTGAAATTCATATGTTTTGGCGTCCGATTTGTAGTTATAGATTTGTTTTTTGTGTTTTGATCACGCGAGCGAGTTTGTATAATATTTTTAGACTTGTATGGATGTTTGGTTTGGAGCCCCAATGGCTCGGATGAGTTTCAGACATGATTCAGAATGGTTTGAACTGAAAATGGAATTGCTAGTATGCTAGTGCTGTTATCGCAATTGCAAGCACCAACCTCGCAATTGCGAAGGTAACAGGCGGTGGTTAGATGTTCGAATGTGACTTCCCCTTTGCATTTGCAAAGTCAACATGCCTGAGGGCTGGTTCGCAATTGCAATCATGTGGTCACATTTGCGATAGTGGCCAGCTTCACAATTGCGCCTTTTGTTGAGGATTTCAGGGTTTGCTAATGCGACCCCTGATTCGCAATAGCGAGGGTTCGCAAATGCGACTCCTGCGTCTCAAATGCGACATCTGCAGCTAGTCATAAGGGTTGGGAAGTCGAGATTTCACCTCATTTCTCATAGTTTAGAACCCTAGACTCGGTAGGAGGCTATTTGGAGAGGGGATTTCATCTACAAATATTAGGTAAGTGATTCTAATCAATCTCCCACTATATTTCATCAATATATCTTATATTAAATATCAAAATCACGTGAATCAAAGTGAAAATTTGTGAAAATTTGTCAAGTTATTGAAAAATAAGAATTAGAGTTTTGGGAGTCGATTTTGACTCAGATTTTGAAACTAATCACATATATGAACTCGTGGGGTTATGGGTAGTCTGAATCTACCATTAGACCCGGGTTTTGACGGGGCGAGTCGGGTTATCTTTTTGTTGACTTTTTGGGAAAAGTATAAAGATAATAATTTTATCTATTGTAATTATTTTCCCTTGCATTGTTTGATGATATTAAGTCAATTTTGGTTAAAGTTGAGCCATGTGGAGGCAAATTTTTGGGGAAAAGCTGTTTTCTAGGGTTGAGTTGGCCTAGTTGAGGTAAGTATCTTACCTAACTCTGTGTGGGGGAACTACCCCATAGGAATTGGTTTGGTTGGGCTAATTGTGTTATGTGAAAGCTGTGTACACAAGGTGACGAGTGGGTACACGGGCTATATTTGGTATTTGACCGATTTAGGCTATTTAGACTCTTATCATGCTTTAATTTGAATTGTATTAACATGTTATATCATTCATTATTAATCCACCCTTTCATGTGTTAATCTACCCTTATATGCTTTATTTGACATTGTTAACACATTATTTCACCTCATACTTGGTAATTTTCTCTTTTATGCTTTAGTTGAAGTTATTGCCTTGTGTTTTGTAACATCTTTAAATTGTCGAATTACTTGTAGTTGAAGTTGTTATTTCGTGAATTATCTTATTGTTGAGTTATTGGTGTTGAAGTTGAGAAAGTCGTTATCCCTTTGAGAGGGAGTTGTTAATTGTTGAGTTATCTTTCTTGTCGAGTTATTCACTCTTATTTTGTTATTGTTGAGATATCTTTCTTGTTGAGCTATTCACTTTTATTTTGTTATTGTTGATATATCTTTCTTGTTCAGAAATTCACTTTTATGTTATTATTGTTGAGATTCTTGTACACATTATGGTTAAGCCTTGGTCTATTTGTTGTGAAAACATTGATATTGTTGATTCTTTTGTCAAGTTGTGACATATGGGAACTTGTGGTGTGAGTTGTGATTATGTTGTGATATTGTTACGTATGCGGTGAGACAAGGTGGGCTTGATACGCGTGTTTCTAGTAGGGAAACTACTTGAAGCCATGCAGTGTGATAAGGTGGGCTAAAACGCGGGTAGCTATTTCGGAAAAAATAATTTTTAAAACTAAATGTAAGGCTCCCGCGGTAATATAAGGAAAGATTGTGATTGAAATTGAGAAATATGAACACGAGGCAGTACCTTGGTTGTGATTCTTTTTGTATACGATGCGGTGCCTCGGTTGTGAATCTTGTTGTGTACAAGGCGGTACCTCGGTTGTCATTCTTGTTGTATACGACGTGGTACCTCAGTTGTGGTTCTTGTTGTGCATCTCATGTTGAAATGAGTCATTTTGTTGTTTCTTATTCAAACAGTGTTGTAGTAGACATTCTAGATTATTCTTTAAAGCTTATGACCCAGTTCCACCGGTTTTGGAAGAGATGTCGTTGAGATCTTACTTTGGGAGTTTATTAGTCTTGCTTTAGTATTTTTGTTGATTATTTCTATTAAGTTATTAATAAATATTAGGCTTACCTAGTCTTATAGACTAGGTGCCATCACGATATCCTAAGGTGGGAAAATGGGGTCGTGATAAGTTGGTACCAGAGCTCTAGCTTTATACGTGTTACGAGTCATAAGCATGTTTAGTAGTGTCTTGCGGATCGGTACGGAGACGTCTGTACTTATCTTCAGGAGGCTACGGAACTGTTAGGAAAACTTTCACTTCTTTGATTCCTTATCGTGCAAATTGGTTGACTTTGAAATCTAAATCTTTGACCTTTTATTCTCTCATAGATGGTGAGGACATGCATTGCTGGATCCAACGATTAGACATCCGTGCCCCTACTAGAGTCGCTAACAACAGGGGCTAGGGCAGAGGCCGATGAGGGGCGCATGGTGTAGCTAGAGAACCTGCATGAGCTGCAACGAAGGAGCCACCGATAGCTCTAGTTAGGGGACAGGAACCTGAGGCGTCTGTTGCCGCCCCTGCACTTCAGTACTCTAGCTCAGGCGGGATTGATTCCATTTGCACCAGCCATATCTCAGGCTAGGGGAGGAGCTTAGACTCTCACGGCCCATACTCCAAAATAGCAGGTGCATGTTGATCAGGTCCTAGAGGTTATGCTAGCGCATCCTGTTGTTCCGGTTCAGCCTAAGGTTAAGGCAATGGCATCTGAGGAGGAGGAGCTTATACTTGAGATGTTCAAGAAGTATCATCCTTCTACTTTCAGTGGCATAGCTTCAGAGGATGCTCGGGATTTTCTAGAGAAGTGTCATTATATCTCCACACCATGGGTATTTTAGAGACGAGCGGAGTTGCTTTTACTACTTTCCAGCTGTCAGGAGAAGGATATCAGTGGTGGCAGGCTTACGAGGAGAGTAGCCCAACCTATGCAGCTTCACTTATATGGACTCAGTTTTTAGAGTTGTTCTTGAGAAAGTTTGTTCTCCAGACCCTTCGGGATGCATGGCGCGTGAAGATTGAGCAGTTGTGCTAGGGTATTATGATAGTGTCAAAGTATGTTGTCCGATTCAGTGATTTGTCCAGACATGCACCTGCCTTGGTTTCTGTTGTTAGAGAGGGAGTCTGTTGATTCATCGAGGGGCTCAATTACGGTATTAGATTTAGTATGGATCGAGAGTTGGAGACAGATACTCTGTATCAGCAAGTGGTAGATATCGCACGGAGATTGAAGGGTATGCGGGAACGTGAGAGAGAGGACCAAGAGGACTCGATATTTTGGCGGATATAGTGGTGCCCGCATGTAAGGACCTGTAAAATTTTTAACCAAAATACTCGGGGTTTCGTGGTGCTAAGTTGAATAGTACCCTATAGACTGAGAGGAAAATATTTCGCAGAAGAACGTGTTTCTGCGACCCATTATGCGGCCGTATAATCACTCTACGGACCGCATAATGGCCACAAAGTGAAGCAGTAAGTTTGGCCAGTTTGAGGTCAGTTTTGCGGTCGATTATGCGACCGCAGAACAAGTATGTGGACCCCATATTGGTCGCATACCTGAGCCAAAAGTTTAGGCCCCTAAGGGCCATTTCTGCGGTCACTTTGCGGACCGCATAACCATTATGCGGTTGCATATGCGACTGCAGACCTGTGTCGGGGACCATTTTGCTTAATTTAAAACCCGACCCCCATTCCGTTAAAACACCCATTTAGTCTATTTTGAAGCTCATTTATGATATTTCTAGAGTGTAAGAGAGAGGGTTCTAGAGGGAGGGCCTAATTTTCACCAATTAATCTTTAACCATCACTCAAAGCTTGGAAATATTCACGTAGAGCACCAAATTCTTAATCCAAAAAGGTAAGGCTTCATCACCCCAGCTCTTAATTTCAAACATAGCTATAATGGGGTACTAGGGTGATACTTCATGGGTATGAGGGTGATTTATCTTGCATACATGTATGATAAAGAGTGTGGGGAAAAAGTGAGTTAGAACCATGAACATTTTCCTAATTTTGGGTTCAATTTGAATATTGCTAAAATAGATTGAGGTTACTAAGGATTCCGAATAATTGTAGAGTCTAAGGAAGCGAAATTGAGGTATGTATGGCTAACTCTCTTCTTCCTAGAATCGAACTCTTGGTGTCCGAATAATGGGTGTAAGTTCTAACTTGATCATACTAGAATTGTTTTCCTTAGTGTGTTGGATTGAAAGATGCATGTTACCTAATTGTTTTAGATGGTTACCATGCCATCATACTATTTGAGAACGTAATTATGATTTTCCAAGCTCCTTCCCTTATGTGTGAAATGCCTTATGTGGTGGTACTTATCGACATGAATGATGATGTTATTTGAACGGATAAAAAGGGAAAGACTTGAATTGTAAAATGTTCCCAAGTGCTAAGAACTAATTAATAAATGAGGCTGTTTGTACCATGTAACGAAAGATGGGGACGAAATGTGAATTGAGTGAACAATTGAAAGGGGTTATGTCTCAAGTGAGATGGCTTAGCCGATCGGCCCGAGATCGGACGCCATGCTGTACACATGGTGGCAATTGTGTTGGAATTATTGATTTACATTGTGGATATGGATATGTCTCACTTGAGATGGCTTAGCCGGTCAGGCCGAGACCGGACTCCGTGTAAAACATGGTGGCATTGTGAGTTGTGGCCTTGGCATTAAAGATTATTAATCTAAAAAGATGGAAAGATTGAATTGGAAACTATGTGATCCTTACTTGGTGTTTCTTTGTATTTCTATGAAGTACTTATTGATTATTATGACTGTCTTCTCCTTGTTTCACTGTTCATTCTACTAAGATTGGTGTTTGCCTTACATACTAGTACTATTCGATAGTACTAACGTCCCTTTTGCTGGGGGCGCTACATCTTTGAATGGATGTAGGTGGTTCCATCGCAGATAGTGGTGCTCTCTTTCTCTCCTCACAGCAGTCTTGGTGAGCCCCATTTCTCCCAGGGGTCATGTAGTCCTTCTTTTGTATAAGTTTTCATATTTTGAGGTATAGCCGGGCCTTGTTGCCGACTTTATCATGTTGCTCTTTTGTACTCTTAGAGGCTCCGTAGACGTTTATGTGTGTCATGTACGTATGTTGGGGTGGTCGTTGGATCGAGTTGTATTTTGGAAACTCAACTATGGCATAATGTATATAAGGAAAAATGAACTAGCAACGTTTATATATTTATATAACTGATCTCTCCCCTGTTTTACAAATGATGATGTGATCCCTTTTTGGATTATGAATGAGACGGGTAGGAAAGGTTTAATAGGCTTGCTCGACCGGGTCCACTCGGTTGAGCGCCGGTCGCGCTCCCCGAGGTTAGGGCGTGAGAAACTTGGTATCAGAACCTAAGGTTTTAAAGTGTCCTAGGATGTCTCGGAGCCCTGTGTAGTGGAGCCCTTCTTATCAGTGTTTTGTCAACCACATCTATAATTAGGGGGCTACTTGGACATTTAGGAATAATACCCTTCATTGTTGTTCTATATCGTGCGATAGAGCAGAATGTGAGGTTGTTCTCCTCTAACTCGTGTATTGTTCTATCTTTCAGTAAATGGCACCTAAGAAGAGAGCGAGAATTGGCCAAGAAGCCAATGCCACACCAGGAGTGGCTGTTGATCCCCTACTTGATAATGCGGGTGAGGATAATCCCCCTACTATCACACTGCCTGATTCGTCTACTCCAGAATAGACTACCCCAGTTCCTACACCCACGGAGGGTGCCACAATCCCTCCCGCCGATACATCTGTTCCACCTCCAGCCCCAGATCCTGGTCCCGGTATTTCCGATGGGGATCTTAGAGGAGCTATTCAGATGCTAACTCAGTTAGTAGCTTCTCAGGCTCAGAGGTCAAATGTTGTACCCACCTCATTTAGCTTGCAAGAGGATTCTTCCGGTTCCAGGGTAAACAAGTTCCTTCAGTTAGACCCTCCAGTGTTCATAAGTACTGATCCTGGGGCAGACCCTCAAGATTTCATTGATGAGATGCATAAGACTCTCCGAGTTATGCGTGCTACTGAGACGGAGGGAGTAGAGTTGGCCTCCTATTATTTGAAAGGGGTGGCATATTCCTGGTTTGAGATGTGGGAGGATTCCCATGAGGAGGGGAGCCCTCCGACGAGATGGAGTGAGTTCGCGGATGCCTTCATAGACCAATTCTTGCCTGCCGAGATTAAGGCAGATCATGCTGTGGAGTTTGAGACCCTTAAACAGGGTAGTAAGAATGTATGGGAGTATCACATGGAGTTCGTGCACCTGTCGAAGTATGCTGTTCATATGATGCCGACTATGGAGGCAAGAGTGCGTCGATTTGTGCAGGGCCTTAGGCCTTTGGTTATTAATATGGCTGCCATAACTGCTCTAAATACTGGCATGAACTATGGAAAGATGGTGGCATTTGCCCAAGCTACGGAGGCTTTAATATTAAAGCTCAAGATAGAACGAGAGGGTAGTAGTAGGGCCCGATCAGCAGGCAACCTTGGGGACTCGTTCGGAGGTGGGAGATAAGCTTTTCGAGGAGGATCATCAGGGCCATCCCAGTCTTATGCTCAGTCTTCAGCTAGTGCCCCACCATCAGGGCACGGTTAGCAGTAGGGGACTCGCTTTAGGCCCGGTCAGGGCAGCAGGGAGTCCCACCATCAGGGCCGATCAGGAGGGAGATTCCAGTAGCATTAGAGGGCCCCATGCCCTAAGTGTGGGAGGATACATTAGGGACTCTTCTACATGGACATGCCAGTATGTTACGGATGCGGCATGAGAGGTCATATTCAGAGGGAGTGTCATGCATCTCGTCAAGGTATAGGCAGGGGCACAACTCAGTCATCCAGTCCTACGGCTGCTACATCTTCAGCACCACCTCCAGCTCGAAGCTCTCCAGCACCCACAAGGCGTGGTGCAGCTAGGGGTGGTGCCCAGAGTTCAGGGGGACCCAGCCGATTCTATGCTATGAGTGGTCGACAGAGTGCGGAGGCTTCCCCAGATGTCGTCACAGGTATATTGACTGTTCAATCTCATGATGTGCATGCCCTTATTGATCCCGGATCTTCTTTATCCTATGTTACTCCTTATGTTGCTACGAGCTCCGGGATAGAACCAGAACAACTTCATGAGCCGTTCTCTGTATCTACTCCGGTTGGCGAGTCTATTATGGCCGCACAGACTTATAGGGATTGTGTTGTCACGGTGCGTGGTCGGGATACCATGACCGATCTTATTGAACTAGGGATGATTGATTTTGATGTAATAATGGGAATGGATTGGCTGTATTCATGTTTTTCCAAACTTGACTGTCGGGCCAGAATTATGAGGCTTGAGTTTCCTAACGAGCAAACTGTTGAGTGGGGGGGAATGATGTTATGCCAACAAGTAGGTTTATTTCTTACCTTAAGGCCACAAAGATGATCAGGAAGGGGTTTATTTATCATCTGGTCTGAGTTACGGACACCACTGCTGAGGTGCCTACCCTTGAATCTGTACCAATTATGAATGATTTCCCCGATGTCTTCCCGGATGAGCTCCCTGGAATTCCTCCAGACAGGGAGATTGATTTTAGGATTGATATGATGCTAGGAACGCAACCTATATCCATTCCACCTTATAGAATGGCGCCAACAGAATTAAAAGAGCTAAAAGAACAACTAAGGGATTTGCTAGAGAAAGGTTTCATCCGACCGAGTGTGTCGCCTTGGGGCGCACCGATTCTCTTTGTCAGAAAGAAAGATGGATCGTTGTGGATTTATATTGATTACCGGCAACTCAACAAAGTCACAATCAAAAACAAATACCCATTGCCTAGAATAGATGATTTGTTTGACCAATTACAAGGTGCTAATTTCTTCTCCAAAATTGATTTGCGGTCTGACTACCATCAATTGAAGGTAAGGGAGCAGGATATTCCGAAAACAGCTTTCAGAACCCAGTATGGGCACTTTGAATTTTTGGTAATGTCTTTCGGGCTAACAAATGCCCCGACAGCTTTCATGGATCTTATGAATCGAGTCTTCGGGCTGTTTCTTGACTCCTTTGTGATAGTATTCATTGATGACATCCTTGTATATTCATGAAGTCGAGAGGATCATGCCGACCATCTCAGGGCAGTTCTGAAGACTCTTCATCACCACCACTTGTATGCAAAGTTCTCGAAATATGAATTTTGGCTTGAATCTGTTACATTCCTGGGTCATGTCGTCTCCGAAGAAGGAATTAAGGTTGATCCTCAAAAGATTGCGGCGGTGAAGGATTGGCCTAGACCTACTACTCCAACAAAGATTTGCAGTTTCTTGGGTTTGGCTGGGTATTATAGGAGGTTCATGGAGGGGTTCTCCACTCTTACCTCTCCATTGACTAAATTGACGCAGAAGGCGGTTAAGTTCCAGTGGTCCGATGCTTGTGAAAGGAGCTTTCAGGAATTGAAATCAAGATTGACTTCGGCACCGGTATTGACCGTGCCAGAGGGTACTCAGGGGTTTATGGTGTATTGCGATGCTTCAAGGATCAGTCTTGGGTGTGTATTAATGCAACATGGTAAGGTCATAGCATATGCTTCAAGGTAACTTAAGAATCATGAAAAGAACTATCCAACTCATGATTTAGAGCTTGCGGCAGTGGTTTTTGCATTAAAAATTTGGCGTTATTATTTATATGGAGTCCATGTAGATGTATTCACAGACCACAAGAGTCTTCAATACATTTTCAAGCAGAAGGAATTGAACTTAAGGCAGAGAAGGTGGCTTGAATTGCTCAAAGATTATGACATCGACATTTTGTATCATCCGGGGAAAGCTAATGTGGTGGCAGATGCTCTTAGTCAGAAATCTATGAGTAGTTTGGCTCACTTGGAGGCATGTCAAAGGCCCTTGGCCTGGGAGGTTCACCAGTTTTCTGGTTTGGGAGTTCGTCTTACATACTCTAGTGAATGGGGAGTGATTGTGCGGAATAGGGAGGAATCATCGCTTGTGACGGAGGTCAAGGAGAAATAATACAGTGATCCAGTGTTGGTGCAGCTGAAGAAAGGGATTCATAAACATAAGACTACGGCTTTTTCTCTTGGCATGGATGACGGTACATTACAGTACCAAGGACGACTATGTGTTCCAAATATAGATGGTCTTCGGGAAAGAATCATGGTAGAAGCGTATACTACTAGATATTTTGTGTACCCGGGCTCTACAAAAATGTATCATGATCTCAAGGAAGTTTACTGGTGGAATGACATGAAGAGGGGTATGGTGGACTTTGTGGCAAAATGATCAAACTATCAACAAGTGAAGGCCGAGCATCAAAGACCCGGTGGGTTAGCTCAGAGTATAGAAATTCCAATATGGAAATGGGAAATGATCAACATGGATTTTGTGGTAGGGTTACCATGCACTCCGTGTAGGTTTGACTCAATTTGGGTGATCGTGGATTGACTCACAAAATCATCTCATATTTTGCCGGTTAAATCCACCGACACTGCGGAATAATATGCTCAATTGTATATCAAGGATATAGTCAGGCTTCATGGAACTCCAGTTTCTATCATTTCTGATTGAGGGGCCCAATTCACAGCTAATTTCTGGAAGAAATTTCAGCAAGGTTTGGGTACGCAGGTAAATCTTAGCACGACTTTCCATCCACAGACTGACGGGCAAGCAGGGCAGACTATTCAGACGCTTGATGACATGTTGCGTGCGTGTGTGCTTGACTTCAAGGGTAGCTGAGATGATCATTTGCCACTCATAGAATTTGCTTATAATAACAGCTTCCATGCTAGTATTCAGATGGCGCCGTTTGAGGACTTGTATGGTAGAAGATGTAGATCGCCTATTGGATGATTCGAGGTTGGAGAAGCTGAACTAATAGGACCAAACCTTATGCATCAGGCTATGGAAAAGGTTAAGATCATAAAAGAGCGGTTGGAAACTGCTCAGAGTCGTCAAAAATCCTACTCAGATATTCGTCGCAGAGACTTAGAGTTCAAAGAAGATGATTGGGTGTTCTTGAAGGTATCTCCCATTAAAGGGATCATGAGGTTTAGAAAGAAATGGAAACTAAGTCCGAGGTATGTCGGGCCGTATAGAATCATTCAAAGGATAGGTCAGGTGGCGTACAAGCTTGAACTACCACCTGAGATGTCATTAGTACACCCGGTATTCCATGTTTCCATGTTGAAGAAGGTAGTTGGAGATCCGTCCACTATTGTGCCAGTTGAGACCATCGAGGTTAGTGAAGAATTTTCAAATGAAGAAATTCCTGTTGCTATTCTTGATAGGCAGGTCCGAAAGTTGAGAAACAAAGAAATTGCATCCGTGAAGGTGTTATAGCGAAACCAACAAGTCGAAGAGGCTACTTGGGAAGCCGAGAATGAAATGAAAGAAAAGTACCCTCATTTGTTTGAATAGCCATGTAATAGTTCTATGAAGTTGTATCCCCTAAAGTTTGTATCACTTGTTCGGCTAATATAAAGACACTGCTTTCTAGCTATATGTCCCCCAGGAGGCTTCGGTTGGTGTTATTTTGCATTGTGTTGTGTCAATTAATTCTATATATGTTGCTAAGGTGTGCTTCAGGGGATCTCTGGCAGGTGGATAGGCCTAAATACAAAGGAAACTCTGGCAAAATTTTCAGGAAGTTAGGCAAATTTGGGGCTGAAGGTATGTGGCATAACTGAAACTGTGTTAAGTTAACCTTGATCCTTATTCGAAGACGAATGATCTTAAGTGGTACCCGCATATAAGGACCCGTAAAAGTTTTAACCAAAATACTCGGGGTTCGTGGTGCCAAGTTAGATTCCTGTGTTACTATAGTAGAAATTCTTCGCGGCGAGCTTGAGACCCGCGGTTTGGACTTTTTGGATTGAACAGTACCCTACGGACTTAGAGGAAAATGTTTCGCAGAAGAATGCATTTCTGCAGCCCATTATGCGGCCGCATAATCACTCTGCGGACCGCATAATAGCCGCAGAGTGAAGCAGTAAGTTTGGCCAATTTGAGGTCAGTTTTGCGGTCGATTATGCGATCGCATAATTGATATGCGGACCGCATAATTCCTCTTGAGTTCCTCTTGGGTTTCTGCGGAGGGAGTTCTGCGGTGCATTATGCGACCGCAGAACAAGTATGTAGACCGCATACTGGTCGCATACCTGAGCCGAAAGTTTAGGCCCCTGAAGGCCATTTATGTGGTGACTTTGCAGACCGCATAACCATTATGCTGTTGCATATGCGTTTGCAGACCTGTGTTGGGGCACCATTTTTCTTAATTTAAAACCTGACACCCATTCCGTTAAAACACCCATTTAGTCTATTTTGAAGCTCATTTATGATATTTCTAGAGTGAGAGAGAGAGGGTTCTAGAGGGAGGGTCTAATTTTCATCAATTAATCTTCAACCATCACTCAAAGCTTGAAAATATTCAAGTAGAGCACCAAATTCTTCGTCCAAAAAGGTAAGGCTTCATCACCCCAGCTCTTAATATCAAACATAGCTATAATGGGGTACTAGGGTGATACTTCATGGGTATGAGGGTGATTTATCTTGCATGCATGTGTGATAAAGAGTGTGGGGATAAAGTGAGTTAGAACCATGAATGTTTTCCTAATTCTGGGTTCAATTTGTATATTGCTGAAATAGATTGAGGTTGGTAAGGGTTCCGAATAATTGTAGAGTCTAAGGAAGCGAAATTGAGGTATGTATAGCTAACTCTCTTCTTCCTAGAATCGAACTCCTGGTATCTGAATAATGAGTGTAAGTTCTAACTTGATCATACTAGAATTGTTTTCCTTAGTTTGTTGGATTGAAAGATTCATGTTCCCTAATTGTTTTAGATGGTTCATACTATTTGAGAACGTAATTATGATTTTCCAAGCTCATTCCCTTATGTGTGAAATGCCTTATGTGATGGTACTTATCGATATGAATGATGATGTTATTTGAACGGATAAAAAGGGTAAGACTTGAATTGTAAAATGTTCCCAAGTGCCAGGAACTAATTAATAAATGAGGCTGTTTGTGCCATGTAACGAAAGATGGGGAAGAAATGTGAATTGAGTGAACAATTGAAAGAGGTTATGTCTCAAGTGAGATGGCTTAGCCGATCGGGTCGAGATCGGACGCCATGCTGTACACATGGTGGAAATTGTGTTGGAATTATTGATTTACATTGTGGATATGGATATGTCTCACTTGAGATGGCTTAGCCGGTCGGGCCGAGACCAGACTCCGTGTAAAACACGGTGGCATTGTGAGTTGTGGCCTTGGCATTAAAGATTATTAATCTAAAAAGATGGAAAGATTGAATTGGAAACTATATTATCCTTACTTGGTGTTTCTTTGTATTTCTATGAAGTACTTATTAATTATTATGACTGTCTTCTCCTTGTTTCACTGTTCATTCTACTAAGATTGGTGTTTGCCTTGCATACTAGTACTATTCGACAGTACTAATGTCCCTTTTGCCAGGGGCGCTACATCTTTGAATGGATGTATGTGGTTCCATCGCAGATAGTGCCGATCACAGATAGCGGTGCTCTCTTTCTCTCCTCACAGCAGTCTTGGTAAGCCCCATTTCTCCCAGGGATCATGTAGTCCTTCTTTTGTATAAGTTTTCATATTTTGAGGTATAGCCGGGCCTTGTTGCCGACATTGTCATGTTGCTCTTTTGTACTCTTAGAGGCGCCGTAGACGTTTATGTGGGTCATGTACGTATGTTGGGGGTGGTCGTTGGATCGAGTTGTATTTTGGAAACTCAACTATGGCATAATGTATATAAGGAAAAATGAACTAGCAACGTTTATATATTTATATAACTGATCTCTCCCCTGTTTTACAAATGATGATGTGATCTCTTTTTGGATTATGAATGAGACGGGTATGAAAGTTTTAATAGGCTTGCTCGATCGGGTCCACTCTGTTGAGCACCGGTCGCACTCCCCGAGGTTGGGGCATGACACTGCGCCCCAGTTGTAGCCCATCATGGTAGAGGCTATGTAAGTCATCCCGTTCATTCAACACTTACAGCTTCTAGTGGTGTTCCAGTTATTCCGAGGTCTTAGGTTTCACACTTTGCTCAGCCAATATCTAGTGCACCTCTTCCACGTGGTGCCTTCAATGGTCACTCCAGTAGACCAGGCCCTAGCCAGTCCTTGCAGCCATGCCCGCCGAGAGCTTTCTTTGAGTGTGGTGATACACGTCATATGGTGAGGGAATGCCCCAGACTCAGGAGGGGTGCACCTCCGTAGACTACTCAGGCTCCACGGATTCAGTTAGGTTCACAAACTTCATAGGCCATGGTTGCTTCCCCAGTTGTTGATGTACCCACATAACCAGCTAGGGGTGGGGGACGGGCGAGTAGAGGTCTCCCTAGAGGAGGAGGCCAGACCATATTCTATGCTTTTTCGAGTAGGACAAAGGTAGTCACTTCACACAGAGTCATCACAAGTATGGCTTCAGACTCAGCCATTACAGATATGGTCCCGATTTGATTCGGGATCCACTTATTCATATGTGACATCTTACTTTGCTCCGTATTTGGATATATCTCGTGATTCTTTGAGTTCTTCCATTTGTGTGTCCATGTCTCCTATTTTCCAACGGTCCAAACCATTTATTCATACAACATCAGGGTAGAAAAATATGGAGTTTTAAAGAAGGGTCGCCAAGTCACATCGCCGCACTTCGGAGAAACTGGCAGGTTTATAGGCCAGGTTGCGAGGTAGTTTTCTCCCAATCTATTGATAATTACAAGGAGATATATATATGGAATTAAAGTCCCATGCGTCTAGTTTCTAACTCTGAAAACCATTTGTCAATATGATATAGGAGTAGAGACATACAAGTGCCCGAAGTTGCACTACTTAAGCTGCCAAGCAGGCAGCTTACCCACCTGCTTGGAGAATTGAGGCGGTGGGCTTATAAGTGGTCTTATCCCCTTATATCTCGTAATAATACAGAGAATACTTACCAAAACACTCTCAAGCTCTCCAAGAATTGGTCCAAGAAATTCCAAGCAAGATCAACATCCCTTTCACGAAATCAAGAAGCGATAACATTAGAACGATCCCTACGACGTAAGTATCATTATACCACCTCTCCTTTTCTATGTACTTTGAGTTTTGGAAGGTACTTAATGGTTAATAAAACACCTACTTTCTGTATTTAAGATTTTAAATATCAAGGAAGGTTGATAAATTCGTTTCATAATAGTTAAAACTCACGGGACAGTGATCGGAAGCCGTGAGTTCGATTTATTTCACTTTTAGTAGACTGTTTTATAGTCCACTCGTGTTGGCCTATTGTGCTGCTGATTTATAGAGTTTGGAAGGATAAAAGGGTGTGGATAAATGCCACATGTGGTAGGGTAGTGGGATGGTTGCTCGTTGTTGAAATATCAAGCTAATTGATAACTTGTTGATTGGGTGCATTTATGGTATATTGGGGATTTTTTGTTGGATTAAAGGTCCCGAATTGTAGTAGGTTATTTTCGAGTTATGGGTTGTATTGTGTTTTTGTCTCGCCTATAGTAGGCTTGAGGGAGCAGTAAAATCAGGGGAAATGCTGCCCGTTTTATTTTTGAATCGAGTTATCATTTGAGATACGTGATATACTAGTGTCATTTACGTTGTACATGTATTTCTTTGTTATAGGGTTGGCGCGCTAGTTGTCGTAAGCTTTTGTTGAGTTGCATTGATGACTTGAGGTATGTTAAGGCTATTCCTTCTTTCTTTTGGCATGAGCCATATGATACAAATGAAATGAGCAAACACACAACTTTCATAAATGACTCTATTCATTGAAGTACTAGGGGTACCTATGTTCTTGATTCCCCATATGCCTTATTATTATATCTTCTGTTCATGGGTCTCATGAAAATACGTAGTTGATAAATTTTATCTGAAGGCATATTGATATTATGATATTTCGAGAGATCTTATAGACTTACTTCTTATATATTTCATTCATTTATACATGTACATTGATCCATGACCAGATGACGTTATATACGCATATATTATATGTATATGGGATATGGGGAAAGGTTATGGCGTTATATACGCATCACCACCTGATCAGTTGGTATACGTTGATGATTTCGTCCACAGTGGCCGAGATGATATGATGGGATGCTCTCAGAGGCATGATGATGTTATGTACGCATATACCTATGCATGGTATGAAATTTATACACATATGCATGACATTATAAATGTCTCATGATTCACATAGCTATTCGGACTTACAGGTTAAGTCTTTTACTCCATGTTTCTTTCATGTCTATTATATACTGCTTTTCATGCCTTACATACTCGGTACTTTATTTATACTGACGTCCCTTTTTGCATGGGGACACTGTGTTTCATGTCCGCAGGTCCCGATAGACAGGTTGAGAGTCCTCCTAGTAGGCTATCAACTCAACAGAAGGTGTTGGTACACTCTAAGAAAAGTTGGTCAGTATGTTTTGGACATATATTTATTGGTATGGCGGGGCCCTGTCCCGACCTTCGTGATGTTTATGTACTCTTAGAGGCTTGTAGATAGATGTCATGTATACTGATACTTGTATGGCCTTGTCAGCCTATGTTTTAAGTATATAAAGGATCACGTTGGCCTTATAGGCCCGTATGTCACAGGTATAAGTTTCTATATCAGGTTGGGTCGTTCTATGTCGGGTATTTCCTCATGTTTACTCTGGTTATCTCATGAAGCCCCTTCTGGCCCACTTACCCATGATGATGTAATAAGAAAGATACGTTACGTTGGTACTCGGTTGAGTAAGGTACCGGGTGCCCATCGCGGCCCATCGGTTTAGGTCGTGACAATTGGTTCTTGCCCTAACATGCTATTCTAGATTGTCATGCCAAGACAGTGACATTGGCTATGCCAGGTTTACCACGGTTGGAGTGTAGGGGTACATTGGATAATGTTCCGAGTAGGGTTGTGTCATTTTTGAAGGCTCAACGGATGGTTGAGAAAGGGTATGATGCATATTTAGCCTTTGTGAGGGACGTCAGTGCTGATACTCCTACTGTTGAGTCAGTTCCGGTAGTGAGAGACTACACAGATGTATTTCCAGTAGATCTTCCGGGTATGTCGCTCGATAGCGATATTGATTTTGGCATTGACTTTTTGTCGGGCACTCAGACCTTTTCTATTCCATTATATCATATGGCCCCAGAAGATTTGAAGGATCAATTGCAAGAGTTGCTTGATAAGGTTTCATTCGGCGCAGTGTGTCGCTGTGGGGTGCTTCGGTTCTATCTGTAACGAAGAAGGATGGTTCTATGCGCATGTGCATTGATTATCGGCAGTTGAATAAGGTTACAATGAATAACAAGTATCCATTGTCGCACATTGATGACTTATTTGATCAACTACAGGGTTCCAGAGTGTTCTCAAAGATTGATTTGCAGTCAGGGTATCATTAACTGAAGATTCGCGATCTAGATATTCTGAAGATTGCCTTTAGGACTCAAAATGGTCACTATGAGTTCCTTGTGATGTCATTTGGGTTGATCAACTCCCCCTCAATATTTATGCGCATGATGAATAATGTATTCCGGCCGCATCTTAATTCATTCGTCATTGTGTTTATTAACGACATCTTGGTGTACTCCCACAATCGAGAGGATTATGAGAAACATCTGAGGATCATGCTCCAGACCTTGAGAGAGAATAAGTTGTATGCAAAATTCCCAAAGTGTGAATTCTAGCTTGATTCGGTGGCGTTTTTGGGTCATGTGGTGTCGAGTGAGGGAATCAAGGTAGATCCGAAGAAGATTGAAGCAGTTCAGAATTGGCCCAGACCGTCTTCACCTGATGAGATTTGGAGTTTCCTTGGTTTGGCCGGGTATTATCGTCGTTTCGTAGAGGTTTTCTTATCCATTGCGACACATATGACCAGATTGACCTAGAAGGGTGCTCCTTTCATATGGTTCGAGGACTGTCATGTGATCTTTCAAAAGCTCAAGACTTCTTTGACTATAGACCTGGTATTGGTGTTGCCCACGGGTTCGGGGTCTTACACTGTGTATTATGATGCGTCACTTGTTGGGCTTGGCGCGGTGTTGATGCAAGATGGTAGGGGGATTGCCTATGCATCCCGGTAGTTGAAGGTCCATGATAAGAATTATCAGCTCCACGATTTGGAATTGGCAGATATTGTTCACGCATTGAAAATTTGGAGGCATTATTTGTACGGTGTCCCATGTGAGGTATATACCGACCATCGGAGTCTCCAGCATCTATTCAAGTAGAAAGATCTTAACTTGTGATAGTGGAGATGGTTAGAGTTGCTTAAAGAATTTGATATCACTATTCTGTACCATCCTGGGAAGGCCAGCGTAGTGGATAATGCCTTGAGTAGAAAGATGGAGAGTTTGGGTAGTTTAGCATATCTACCAGCAACAGAGAGGCCACTAGCCATGGATGTTCGTGCCTTGGCCAGCAGTTTGTTAGATTGGATGTTTCGGAGCCTAGTCGAGTTCATGCTTGCGTGGTTTCTCGGTCTTCTTTATATGATCACATCAGAGAGCGTGAGTATGATGCCCCTCATTTGCTTGTCCTTAAGGACACACTATAGCACGTCGATGCCAAGGAGCTTTCTATTGGAGATGACGGTGTGTTGCAGATGCAGGGCCAATTATGTGTGCCAAATTTGGATGGGTTGAGTGACTTGATACATTAGGAGGCCCACAGTTCATGGTACACCATTCATCCGGGTGCCGCTAAGATGTATCAGGAATTGAGGCAACACTATTGGTGAAGGAGAATGAAGAAAGACATAGTGGAGTATAGAGATCGGTGCCTAAATTGTTAGCAAGTGAAGTATGAGCATCAGGGGCCAGGTGGTTTGTTTCAGAGACTTGAGATTCCTGAGCGGAAATGGGAGCGTGTTACTATGGACTTCGTTGTTGGGCTCCCACATACTTTGAAGAAATTTGACGTTGTATGGGTGATTGTTGATAGGTGGACCAAGTCGGCTCATTTCATTCCGGTGGTGACTACCTATGCTTCAGAGCAGCTGGCTCAGATCTATATCTGCAAGATTGTCCGACTTCATGGCCTAACGGTATCCATCATCTCTGGCTGGGGCACATAGTTTACATTTCATTTATAGGGAGTTGTGCAGCGTGAGTTAGGCACACGGGTTGAGTTGAGTACATCATTTCACCCCAGACGTACGGACAGTCCGGGCGCACAATTCAGATATTGGAGGATATGCTTCATGCTTGTTTTATTGATTTCGGGGGTTCTTGGGATCAGTTCTTGTCATTTGTGGAGTTTTCCTACAACAACAACTACCAATCGAGTATTTAGATGGCTCCCTATGAGGCCCTATACGGGAGACAATGACGTTCTTCAGTTAGTTGGTTTGAGCCGGGAGAGGCTAGGTTGTTAGGCACAAATTTGGTTCCACATGCCTTGGAGAAGGTCAAGTTGATTCAGGATCGGCTTCGTACATCCCAGTCTAGACAGAAGAGTTAAGCGGATCAGAAGGTTCATGATGTAGCATTTATGGTTGGAGAGCGGGTCTTTCTTCGGGTTTCACCCATGAAGAGTGTGATGAGGATCGAAAAAGGGCAAGTTGAGCCCTAGGTATATCGAACCTTTTGACATCCTTGAGAGAATTGGTAACATGACCTACAAGATTGCGTTGCCACCTAGATTATCTGCAGTTCATCCGGTGTTCCATGTTTCTATGCTCTGGAAGTATTATGGTGATCCATCTCATGTTTTAGACTTCATCTTAGTTCAATTGGACAAGGATTTGACTTATATTGAGGAGCCAATGGCTATCTTGGACAGACCGGTCCGGAAGTTGAGATCAAAGAATTTTGCTTCAGTGAAGGTTCAATGGAGGGGGTCATCCGATCGAGAAAGCGACCTGGGAGACCGAACACGACATGCAGAGTCGTTATCCTCACATATTCATCACTTCAGGTATGTCCTTATACACACTCGAGGATGAGCGTTTATTTTAAGAGGGAGAGAATGTAACGACCTGACCGATCATTTTGTGTAATTGCGCCCCGTTTCGCTTTTTGATGTTTCACACATGTGTGTTTATGGTTTTATGACTTACGGGGTTGATTTGTTTTGTTCCAGGAATATATCACGTTGATTTAGACCCTTCGGTTCTTGACTTAGAAGCTTAAGTTACAAATGTAGACAAAAATTTGACTTTTATGAAAACAACCCTAGAATGGTGTTTTGATGGCTTCGATAGCTTTGTATCATGATTTTGGACTTGGGCGTATGCCTAGAAACGAATTCGGTAAGTCCGTAGGTTGATTTGTGTTGTTTTGCCGAAATTTGACAATTTGAAGTTTAGAAGTTTGACCGTAAGTTGACTTTTGGCAATTGGGGTCATAATTTGGATTTGAATTGATAAGATTCAGACGCTTAGTTGCAATTCTAGGAGTTCTTGAAATTTACTTTTAAATTCATGCGTTTTGGTGTCCGATTCGTAGTTACAGATTTTATTTTTGTGTTTGCGCGAGCGAGTTTGTATGATATTTTTAGACTTGTGTGGATGATTGGTTCCGAGCCCCGGGGGCTCGGATGAGTTGCGGACATGATTCAAAATGGTTTGAACTAAAGATGGAATTGTTGGTGTACTGGTGCTCTGTTATCGCAATTGCGAGCACCAGCATCGCAATCGTGAAGGTGACAGCGGGTGGTCAGATGTCACGAATGCGACTTCTCCTTCACATTTGCGAAGTCAGTAGGCCTGAGGACTGGTTCGCAATTGCGATCATTTGGTCGCATCTGCAATAGTGGCCAGCTTCGCAATTGCGACTTTTGTTGAGGCTGTCAGGGTTCACAAATGCGACCCATGATTCACAACTGCGAGGGTTCACAAATGCGAACCTTGCATCGCAAATGCGAACCCTGCGTCACAAATGAGACATCTGCAACTAGTCATAAGGGCTAGGAAGTAGAGAGTTTACCTCATTTCTCACATTTTATAACCCTAGACTCATAAGAGGCGATTTGGAGAGGGGATTTTCATCTACAAATATTGGGTAAGTGATTCTAATCAATCTCCAACGATATTTCATCAATATATCTTAGATTTAACATCAAAATCATGTGAATCAAAGTGAAAATTTCTCAAATTTTTGAAATATAAGAATTAAAGTTTTGAGAGTCGATTAGGACTCAGATTTTGAAACTAGTCACATATATGAACTCGTGGGGTACATCAATCCCCCGACTCAATACATCACTCAACTCCATCATCTTACGGAAAACACCAACATAGATCTTCCCTGCCACGCAGCACAACCTGAACTTCAGAAGCCCGAAACCGGGCGATCATCGTAACACCAGTCAAGCCTCCGCAAGTCAAAACACAAGGTGTATCCTAGAATGCACGCTCTTCTCATGTGTAATCCAATAGTTCCTGTATTCTCTTAACTTCTTGTATCAATCCAGGAGAAAATCATAATGCACAACCTATTCCCTATGCCAGTAGCAGCCAACCAGCTCAAGCCATGGTCGACACTATCGAGAACTCTCTGAAACTCGTCCGCACATAACCAAGCCATCTGAACTGAATTTCCCAAACTCAACCGAGTTATGCAAACCGTCCAACCCAAAAGTACTTCCACAAACACCGATAAAGAATTACCACCCAAAAAGGACTAATTACCTTTATTGCTATGCTGATCAAATACTACCGAGTTGACCCATTTCTTCGGATCATCCTCAACTTTTCTTAAGGGTAACACTCCTCTCTATCGGTACACAATGATCCCAAATCCAAAGCTTAATGCAGAATATCCTAGCACGAAGCATGTAGCCTAGAAGCTCATAAACAACTGTATTTCCTCTAAAGTACCTCATAATGCCGCAATCAAGATACCCACTCTATAGAGACCTTATGTGAATCTGAAGTTGTTTCTCTAACCTCTCTGATACTGAAATGTAGAATTATTAATGACGCGTAAATACCTCAAGTCCTAGAACTAGTCCTTAACCATACACAAATTCCAGGGAACCCTTCGATACAACATATATACCTCAGACCAAGACTGATATATCACATGCCCATGCAATCTGATCGTCGATAATAGACTCCCCCACTTGGCGAGAAGCCTTAGGACATAACATCTGATGATCCACAATACTAACCTTCATAGCTCGTACAACCCTCATCATAAGACACCTCAAATCACCTAGTAAGCGCATGTCCATCCTCGTGACACTCAAGTCTGTTTCCTCTAGTGCCTTGAATGACAATATGTACCTTTCACTGAATAGAAGTCCCATACAAAACACATAGTCTCTAGTACCACCACTTATCATCAAATCAACATTCTCCCATGACCTTACCTTGATCACAACAACTAGGAAATCAATTAAATCCTCCTAAGCTTGTACTTACCAACCAGATGCTAGAACCCGTTGCACCCCACTCGTGAACAACTGAAAGATTTCTCAACACATCCCCATTCTCAGCCTGGTTAACACCCCGAGACACAAATTGGCATGTTAAAATAATACAAAAAATCACGTAGAATGCATGACTCACATAAGAAGTCAACATCATTCCATTACTAGAATACCGAAAGTCAACCAAATACGATTAACATACAAGTGAAATGATTTAAGAGACAACAATAAACGTTCATCTGATAAACCATTCCAACATAAAATGTACTATGAGAATCACAACCGGGAATTACTTTATTATCACTAATAATTACAACATATCAGTCCATTGCTGCGTGCAACCCGATTCCACCTATATCATATCATTCGTCCTTATCGCTGTTCATATCTTTCCATATTATTTCAATATTGTTGCGGTGTGCAACCCGATCCACAAACAATATGAATTATGCCAAAACACTACAACCAATTACGATGTATCATAGAATTAAACGAAATAAGGGAACTAAACAAAGAAGGTCACAAGTGGATAAAATAGTTACACAGTGACTCACAAAGTCAAAGAGAAAGTAATGACGGTTCATCAATAAAGGCACAATCACAAAGAATCAACTAACAATTAAGGCACGTAACAAATAAGGCATGAATTCAACAAGTAATTGCAATTAACAATTAAAGCAGGTAAGGATTAAACTTGACAATAAAAGATAGAACATGTATTAAACACTTCAATTAAATGCAAGAAGGGAGCCTAAGAGTCTAAACCGGTCAAATGCCACATATAAACTAGTGTACACACTTGTCACCTCGTGTACACGTCTTTCACATAATTCAAATAGTACAATCAACCCAAATTCTTAGGGGTAGTTTCTCCCACACAAAGTTAGGCAAGATACTTACCTCAATTAGGTCAAATCAATACTCAAAATAGCTTTTCCCTTTAAGAAGTCACCTCTGCTTGGCTCAAATCTAGCCAAAAACGACTTAATAATATCAAACAATGCAAGAGAAACCAATTCCAATTAATAAAGCTATGATCTTTATACAATTCCCCAAAAGTCAACAAAGGTCAACCCCAGGCCCGCCCGATCATAACCCAAGCCGAAGGGTAGGTCTCGACTACCCATAATCCCACGATTTCATATATGTGTTTGGTTTTCAAATCTTAGTCCAATTTAACTCTCAAATCTCAAATTTTTATTTTTTAAAACATAGACAAAATCCCAAAAACTTCTCTTAGATTCTCATGAATTTAAAGTTAAATCTTGTATATAATCATGAAATATAATTGAAAATTTCTTAAAATCACTTACCCAAAAGTTTGGTATGAAAATCTCTCCACAAAATCGCCTACTACCGAGTCTAAGCTTCGAAATATGGTAAAATGAAGCTATGTCCCGAAATACTCAGCTATAAACCAGCTGCAGATCTCGCATTTGCGACCCAGGGTTCACAAATCCGAACCCCGCAATTACAGAAACATGATCGCAAAAGTGACCACTAACCAACTCTATTGACGTCGCAAATGCGACATAAAAGCTCGCAAATAAGAAGCTGGGCACCTCGCAAAAGCGACAGGAGGGTCGCAATTGCGGAACAATAGCATGCCCATGTGCCATCAAAAATCAGATCAACTTCTTCGCAAATGCAAACTCAACAGTGTTACCCCAATAGTGTCATCACCATTACGAGATTCGCAAATGTGAAAAAAATCTCGCATTTGCGAGACCTGCTGCACTAGACCAAAATCAGAAAAACTGAAATTCTTCCATACACTCCGAAACGCGTCTGAAACCCACCCGAACCCCCGGGGCTCCACACCATACATCCACTCAAGTGCATAAATATCATACGAACTCACTCGCAGAATTAAAACAGCAAAAAAATATCTAGAACCATAAATCGGACACCAAAACATATGAAATTCACCATGAACTTCAAGAATTGCTAGAAACACAATCACATGCCCGAATCCTATCAAACCAACTCCGAATTACACTAAATTTTGCAGACAAGTTTCAACCAAAAAGTCAAACCATGGTAAAACTTGGGAAAATCTAAACCTTTAAATTGCCAATTTTCGCCAATTAGAGCCGAAACATTCTAGAAATATCAAAATGCAAATTCGGGCATATGCCCTAGTCAAAAATCACCACCCAAACCTATCGGAACCATCAAAAACCGGATCCAAGGTTAAATACTCAAAAGTCAAACTTGATTAACTCTTTCAACTTCAAGCTTCTCAAGTGAGAGCCATCCTTCTAAATCAATTCTGAACCACTCGAAAATCAAAACCAATGATGCACGCAACTCACAATACACCATATGGAGCTATTCATGACCTCAAATTGCCAAACTGAATGCAAATACTCAGAATGACCGGTCGAGTCATTACAATTATACACAAAGCCAAGCTTCACCTCCCAGAAATGCCCATCCCTACCAAGATCCATATAATCCCCAAAAAAATATTCCTCAATAAAATCCCCACCCAAGCGAACCTCCCAGAAGGAAACAGTTCATCCCTATTTGTGAATCATATTCAAGATTGTTCCAAAAGCTAGTCAGGCTAGGTCTGCTGCAACTAGTGGCCACTAACTAACAGAACCCCGAGTCCCCTCGCACCAAGCAGATCCTAAATGTGAATATCACTCCTGAATAGTGGGAAATGATACTGAGGACTGTTGGACTCTCAAAAGAGTAGTGGAGGACCTCATTGAGGTCAAGACAATAGTTCTTAGGGAAGAAATGGCCCCTAATGTGATGACCAATCCTTTGCCTACTCACAATAATGGGCCAGTCGTTGGAATGATCTGTGATGATGAGGAATTTGATCTGGCGCTGAAAGCCATTGTAGCCACGACTGTGACAGTAGAGAAACCTAAAAGCGGTTGCCAAACTTTAAAAGTTCCCTATCTGACGGGAGTCTCGGTAGCTGGTCTTGCTGTCTTTTCTGCATTTTGGGTTATTTCAGAGTGTAATCCGAATATTTTTACTTTATTGTCTTACTTTCTGATGTAAACCATTCAATATTTTAAAAATTCAAATAAATAAAATCAATATTTCATCGTTAATGAATGTCTTTCTTCTTAATTTTGTCACTTTTCTTATTCTCTTTTCAGTTATATTAATATAGATTTTAATAACATGATATGCTTGCGGACGTCATGCCTAGATCCTAAAACGCCTTCAAACTTCGAAATAATGAATCAAGAAGCAGAATGTGTTGAAGATAAGGCTTGTAAGAAAATAAACAGATAATTGGAATAGTAAACCTAAACCAAGTCCAAATGGAATTGCCCTTACTTGACTGGTTTATGGCACTAAAACTGTGATACCAGTAGAAGTTGAAATTCCCTCTCTTCGGATCATTGTTGAAATCGAGATCGTGGATGAAGATTGGGTTAACACCTTATTAAAGAAATTGAATTTGATTGATGAAAAGCGATTGGCCGTACTCTGCCACAGGCCATTGTACCAACAAAGAATGGCCCATGCCTACAACAAAAAAGTGCGGCCCTAGAAATTTGTAGCGGGGCAACCCATTCTGAGACGTATTTTTCCGCAACATGAAGAAGGTAAAGGAAAATTTTCTCCAAATTGGAAAGGACCACACATTGTAACCAGATTTTTACCAAAGGGAGCGTTGTATTTGGGAGATATTGAATGAAATATCTCCGAGATAACTGTCAATGTGGATGCAGTCAAAGGTACTATGTTTGACCCTCTATGCAACATTAATGCTCTTTGATTGTGATGACAAAGGCTTTCATTCTCGCTATCCAAATACCATTAACCTTTTTTGCCAATCCTTTGAGTCGGTTACCTTTCTTTGATTATCCTATTTGGAACCTGAAGGTGTTACATAAACAATAAGAAGAAAAATAAGAAAGAATATAAAAAAGAGAAAAAAGAAGAAAGAAAAATAAAAAAATAAAAAGAGAAGAAGAAAAAGAGAAAACAAAAAAAAAAGAAGAGAAAAGAAGCAAAAGAAAAGAAAAACAAAACAAAACAAAAATCCAAAACAAGTTTATGTTAATTGAACTACGTTCGACCTGATTCCGAAAAGGATACATAGGCATCCTCACTCTGGGGTTCGGTCACACAAAACAAAGATCTACATTCCCCCAAAAGTGAATATTGGTGCAGATGTTATAATGGTTCGGCGACGGTTTCGCCCGAAAGGTTCAAAAGTTATAATTCAATCCAAATTCTTTTTACCCAAATTTTTTTCAAGTCCTTCCGATCAATCAGCGAGAATGTTAGAGAATTGGAGAATACCATTACTTGGATCTAATGCAACCAAATGAGAGAAATAAAATGAGAGAGTCCTATTGGTGAAAACCCTCACGGGCACTGTAGGGCGATAGTGAGTAGAGAAAATAAAAATGAGAGTTTTGTTAGTGAAATCCCATAAGGGGTATTATAAGGCGATGGCGAGAAGAGAAATGAGAGAGGTCAGCTAGCGAAAACCCGCAAAGGCCATTGTTGATCGAATAGAAGATCCACGCATCCATGGCACTAACACAGTCATAGGCAAGGTTTCTTGGTTTTAAGGCAATAGTTATGATGAGTTTCTAAGAGTGGATGGTTTACACAGATCAAGCATCTAGTTTAAAAGTCATGTCATGTTCATTGAAATTCGCATGTACTCCCAAATAAGTCTGTCTTTCTTTTTCCCTGAAAGAGACACCTCTTGTTTTAAACTCATTCTCTATTCCTTTGTTTGTTTTTATTTGAATCTTTTTCAGCGTAACATTGTTCCAAAATAAGGCAAAGAAAAGATGGCAAGACCAATTGCAAGGTTCTCGTTTGAAGCGAGTTGATATATTCAAAAGGCACTCAGCCTCGGCAAAGGAATCGAGTCGATTCCGACTGGCCGATGCTCTGAAATTGAAAACTTTGGATGAAGGAACTCAAATTGAAGTGCCCATAAAGGCGAAATAAAGTTAAAAAGGTTAAGTCTCACACGATTAATGGTCATGGAAAAGTTTGGAAAGCCAAAGATTCACTAATGCTCTGAAATTGAAAACTTTGGAAGAACGAAGTCAAAAGTGAAATGCCCACAAGGGAAAATTTTTTTTGAAAAGGTTAAGTCCCACACGACCAACCGTCATGACAAAGTTTTGAAAGGCTAAAGGTTCTCCGGGGTCAAAAATACAGTTGGTATTCAGGAAACAACCAGTTGCAGTTGAAATCATTAAAGAAGATGGGCCGAGATCAAGAGACTGAAACACTCAAGGACACAAAACCAACCACCGTTTTAAACTGTCGATTGTTCTTTGTTGAAAACCAGGAAACGAACAATATAGGAAAAATAACCTTGCAACAATCAGGTGCCACTAAAAGGTTATCGCGTGGAGACTAAAAATAGATCTGCAACAACAAAAACTCTCAAATAGGGAAGTCTTCTCAAAGTTCTTTCCCTCATTTTACAAATTCTCTACTATTAAAAAAATAACAAACACATTCAAAATCATGATTGTATATGGTACACCTACCCCTAGCTTCATTTTTCAACATAGGGTACAACACTCCCTAGTTGATTGATCTTAAATGCAGGGTGCACCACTCCGTGATATTATTACTAATTGATCTTAAATGCAGGGTACACGACTCCCTGATATCATTATTGATTGAACTTAAATGCAAGGTACACCACACCATGATATCACTGCTAGACATAAGATACACAACTTCTTAATCTCCTTACCAGTATAGGGTACACCAATCCCTAGCTATATTTTCCAACGTAGGGTACACCATTCCCTAGTTGATGATATTTTAGACATAGGATAGACCACTCCCTAGTCTACTTACTAGTATAGGGTATACCAATTCCTAGCTGTATTTTCTAAAATGCAGAGTACACCACTCCCTGATATCATTCCTAGAAATTGGGTAAACAACACCCTAGTCTCCTTACCAGTATAAGGTACACCAATCCCTAGCTGTATTTTCTAACGTAGGGTACACCATTCCCTAGTTGATGATATTTTAGACATAGGGTACACCACTCCCTAGTCTCCTTACCAGTATAGAGTATATCAATCCCTACCTGTGTTTTCTAACATAGGGTGCACCACTTCCTAGTTGATTTGAGCTTAAACGCATGATACACCACTCCCTGACATCCTTTCGAGTATAGGGTACACCAATCCCTAGTTGTGTTTTCCAACATAGAGTAAACAACTCCCTAGTTGATTGAGCTTAAATGCAGGGTATACCACTCCCTGATATCATTACCAATTGTTCTTAAATACAGGGTACACCACTCCCTGATATCATTACTAATTGAACTTAAATGCAAGATACACCACTCCCTGACATACTTTCTAGTATAGGGTACAAAACAATCCCTAGATGTGTTTTCCAACATAGGGTGCACCACTCTCTAGTTGATTGAGCTTAAACGTAGGGTACACCATTCCCTAATATCTTTGTTAATATAGGGTACACCACTCCCTAGTTGATTGATCTAAAATATAGGGTACACCACTCCCTGATATCATTCGAAATATAGGGTACACCACTCCCTAATCTTTTACCAACATAGGTACACCACTTCCTAGTTGATGAATATCTTTAGACATAAGGGTACACCATTTCCTAGTCTATTTACCCGTATAGGGTACACCAATCCCTAGTTGTATGATCCAACAAAAAGTATACCACTCCCTTGTTAATTGAGCTAAAACGTAGGGTACACCACTCCCTGATACTTTTTAATATAGGATACACCACTCCCTAGTTGATTGATCTTAAATGCAAGATACACCACTCCCTCATAATCTTTGCAAATATAGGGAACACCATTCCCTAGTCACTTTACTGGTATATGATACACCTATCCCTACCTAGGTTTTTCAACATAGGGTACACCACTCCCTAATTGATTGATCTTAAATGTAGGGTATACCACTCCCTAATATCATTGTTAATATAGGGTACACCATTCCCTCGCCGTATTTCTCCAATACAATGTACATCAATCCTTAGTTGAGACACCATTTTGATAATAAAGGAATATCATCCCCGAAAAAAAATCACGATTCTTCAGGGTACACCATTCCCGACACTTTATTGCTTTTAATAAATAAGTGGTTTAGAATTTTGTTACGATAGCTCACGAAATTTTTCTAGTGAAAACTGGGGCATAAATATTTTTTTCGTTTGTTTGTTTTGGTGTCTGAGCAGGTTTTACCTCGAGGCACATGGTTCGAGATGACCAAAAGAAGAAGTCTCAATCCAGAATAAAGAAAAGAAAAGAAAAAGAAGTGAATCCAAAATGCAAAAGAGGATGAAAATATGTGGATTGCTCAAGACATGATTGAAGTCATGAGCATTGCATTTCCAGTTTTGATTGAAAGAAGCCGTAGAAGAGTGAACTAGCACCTGCAACTAGCAAGAATCAAGGTTCATATCAATGTCTGCATGGAGGACCAGTAAAGGCTCAAGACCAAGCTTCAAAAGACTTATAGATAGGCATGTTTTAACTCATAACTGATAGGCACGTCTAGCTTATTTTGATTTTTGGTGTAATATGGAGTTCAACAAGCAGTAACAGCAGCAACTGTAGTTGAAATCACAAATTTTCGGTAGTCCCAGCTACCAAAACTTCTAGAACTACACGGGCCTGATTCCTTTATAGCCAAGGATTTGTAGGCAACCTCCGAATCAAGGTTCGGTCAAAACATTCCAAAATGCTTCTGATGGAGTATCAAACAGGCTAAAATAGCTCATGATTGCATACTTTATCTTTTTCCGAAAACTCTTCATGTTCTCGAGCAAAGAGGATCGTGAGCACGTAATTTTTGTCCTATGCCTAAAGTACTCCTAAAATAATCCAAAATAGCTTTTATTACTTTTTTTGAAATTTGGGAATTGTTCTATATTTTATTTGATTTGTTTTGCGCATATTTGTGTTTCGTGCATTTTAAGTAACATGTTTTACATCATAAAAATGAAAAATAATATTTTATATTTTAATCTTCACATCTTTAGATCATAATTGCATGATTTAATTGCATTGTTAAAACATAAAATCACAAAAAAAATATTAGTAATTTTTCTTTACAATTTTTTTAGTTAGTAATTCAATGAAAGTTTACTTTGATTGTTGGATAAAATGGACTAAGTGGGTTAAATGTGCAAAAGTTTTAATTTGAGTTTCTATATAGAGGTTAACTTTAAAAGATTTAACAAAGAAGAAAAGAAAAGGGTTAATGGTTCACATATTTTCAAATTGGGCCAAACGAAATCGGTGGCCCAGTTACTCCTCACTCTGCTCCAGCCTAGATCTCCATCCCTACCCGGTCCAAAGTCCTCATTAAGCAAAACGATGCCGTTTTGTTCTAATTAATCCTAGCCCTTCATCTCATTCAATCAGACGGTCGGGAGCTCACCTTCATTTTACTAATAACTATCTGACAACCCCCCTTCCCCCCTACCCCCCCCCCCCCCAAAGACACATCTCTCACACCCCATTCCCCTCCGCCTCTCTCCGCCATAGACCGCCTATCGGAAATCATCTCCGCCGGCCGGAGTTAACCAATCGACCCCAAACCGGCACCAATAGATTCCTCTACACCATCCCACCAAGATCAAATACAATTTTCATCTTATCACCATCTTCATCCAAACCGTAACCCACTTGGCCCCTTCCCACTTTTCTCGATCATTGATGCTTGATATACCTCAATACTTATATCATTAGATAGGTCTCAATGACCAAGACCTCTATGGAGTCATTCCTTTTGGCATCTCGTCTGGAGATCATTAGGTAATTTCTTCTCCGTATGCTCCTTATTACTGAGATGTTAGTTTAGGTGTATAAGTTTCATGATTATGTCTCTTAGTTTAGGTTTAATTGCGATATTTATTTGAATATTAATTATATGATTGTGCCATTCAATTTTGTTAAGTGATACATATAATTAGTTAATTGGCTTTAATCTAATCAATTCTGCCATATTGAACATTAATTAATGATTTGATTTGGTAAGAATCACGGAATTGGGCCCCAAAATTCATGAGGTTTTGATTGAAAGGCCCAGGCCTGCTTGGTTCATTTCATATAAAATGACAGTAAACAAAAAGGAAAAAAAAAGTAAAAGAAGCAGTTAAAAGGAAGGATTGCTGGAAGGGGTAAACAAAGAAGTAGTAAATAACAAAAGCCTGGGGGGGGGGGGGGCTAAGGGAAATAAAATTTAAAGAATATTTTAGTTAACTAATTAGGAAGCTCTCAGAAATAAGGGATAGGGGTGTGTTAGTAAAGGAACACTTCCAATAGGTCAAGTATTGAGGACTGAGGGGTGATAAACAGAAAATAGAGGGATTAAAAAGAAAAAGAAATAACTGAAAGCTGTTGAAATTGGTTATAAAAGGGAATCTTCCTTCACACTTTGGTCACCTATTCACTCTCACGTTTAGAAGCAGTCTGAAACTTGGGATTCAGATTTCAGACCTGAAGAACAAAAAACTCCAGAAAATCAAAGCAAAAAAATAAGGCTTCAAAAAGTGATTCTAAGTTCTGTTGATTTAGTTCAATATTTTCTAGGGTTTCAAGTTGATAATTAGATTGGAAATTGAGGATGTTTGCTGGTTCTGTTGCTGTTTGCTGTTCAAATTATAGCTGAATTTCTTCATTTTTCTTCTTCAGGCCTTTATTTGGTCATTAATTGTTGTTTCTGCTGCCGAATATGTCAAAACCCCATTTGTAATTCCCTTTGACTGTGCAAATTAAGATTTGGATTGTTTGATTCCATGACTATGTTTAATTTCCGAAACTTTTTGTGCTTGTCTGCTAGATCTGTTATTTGTTCCTCTGTTAGCATCAATTCATGTTTGTTTAGTGGTAATTGGATTGAAATTGCTCACATACTTGTTAGTTGTCGCTGATAGTCCACTCATCTTAAAGAAACATGTATTAGTCATCATATTAGTACATTAAAACATACTGTTAGTCAAGCATTTATGAGTTCATAAATTTTTGAATTGAATTTGTTTACTGTTGACGTCTTTAACTCATGAGGATGAAGGTTGAATTACGGATTTCACGTTGAAATCCAAAGTTTGTGGAGAAATGAGTTAATTATGCGAAGCCTATGTGTTGTAATATTGTTTGATTCCAGAAAATAGAAGGTGCTTGGTTCAATAGAAGTGGCTGTTAGTATGAGCTAGAATTTCAATTATGTTTTCTTTATGATTTTTTATCAGTGCTGTGATATTTAAACTTGGATAATCATGTATTAATATTTTTGTAATTAACTTCGTGACTTCTGATGTGTGCAAATCCAACTGAAAGTCCATGTTTAGTGTTCAAAAGTTATTGGACTGACTAGTTGTCCCAAACGAGGCTATTTAATCAATTTAGAGTAAAGTGAACATTGGACACTACATGTATTCAGGCTCAATTTTAAGCCCATATGGAAACCTGCCTTATCGCATGAGCAATCACACCATCGTAGAAGGGTTGGGATGCCATACGCTTCGTTCTGACTCATATCTGCTTCACATTTTGACCTGTTTGACGTCTTCATCTAGGGTTCTAATTAGATGACCCAAAGCTTTTAATTAATTATTAATCAATAGAATATCTAACCAATATGATTAACTCATTAATTGATTTTCCTAAAATAAAACACAACCGGTTGCTTCACCTTGCCCTCCTTAACAAACTAAAATTGTTTCCCTTAATTCAAACATTGCGTGTTTCCTTCACGAATTGCAACAATCAAGTTTCAACCAGTGGTAGCACTTCAGTAGCATATGTACACCCAAACTTGTATTTTAATCTTTATCGATTAATGCCATAAGGTTAGAACCTTTCATTTTAATCCTCGAACTTAGGAAACCAATTAACTCATGAATACTCGTAGAATGCTTTAGGCGCGGTTTAATTTATTATTGTGATTATGTATATGTTTGCGTGACATAATTGCGATCCCAAAATAAATCGAGCTATGCGTTTGCACGACTTTCGCCAAACAATCTTAACAATAATAAAATGTTATTAATTGTGTATAAATACGCGTGACTTGATTTCTCACACAAAAAACAAATAGATTCACACACACATGATCCGTTTCAAAGATAATTTCATAATTTAATAATCAAGTAATTAAAAGCGGTAAAGGGGTAAAAATACACATAGGTTTAAAATATGTAATAAACAGATAATCAATCCAAATTATGATTGTAAAATGACAGTGCTAAAACCATAGAATTCGAGAGTGACTAATACATTCTCCTGGGTTAACGAAATTTCTTACTCGGTCTTATGTGTTTCACAAACTTAAATAGAGTCAAAATTTTCTTGATTTGATATTTAAAATAACAGGTGACTTGGGACGGCGTAAATAATTATTCCAAGTGGTGACTCTAAAAATTAAAATAAAATAATCTCATTCCAATAATGTCACTTAAATTGGAAACAGTCCTTTCCCCGTAAAAAAAGAGGTATGAGAGAGAAAAGTTGAAAAGTTGATGGTTTGGAAGGTTGAAAGGTTAGACCGAGAGTTGACTTTGTTGATTTCGGGTTCGAATTTCAGTTCTAGAAGTTTGAATCGGAGTTGGTTTGGTAGGATTCGCCAATAGTTTTAGAATTTAGAAATTCATTAGTTTCATTAGGCTTGAATTGGGGTGCGATTCGTGATTTAAATGTTGTTTGATGTGATTTGAGGTTTCTATTAAGTTCGGGTTGTGATTTAGGACTTGTTGTTATCTTTGGTTGAGGTCCCGAGGGCCTCGCATGAGTTTTGGATGATTAACGGGTTTATATTTGGACTTAGAGCATTGCGGAATGGTTTTGGATAGCTGGTGTAATCGCACCTGCGGTGGACTTGGCCGTAGATGTGACACCGTAGGTACGGCTAGAGGGACGCAGAAGCGGAATTGGGCAAGGCTAGGGATTTTTGCAGGTGCGTGCAGAGGTCCGCAGAAGCGGATTTTGGCTTGATGGGCTGGGGATCACAGATGCAGAAGACTTCCACAGGTGCGGACACGCAGAAGCGTGATGTGGACCACATAAGCTGACCCACAGAAGCAGATTTTGGCCGCATAAGTGGCTAGTTGGCGTTTAAGTGGACTTTGCAGAAGCGAGAATTTTTCTGCAACAGCGGTATCGCATGTGCAAAAATGGATTCCACAAATGCGGAATCGCTGGCAGAAGAATAAAATCAAAGGGTTTAGTGTTTTGTTTCTCATTTTTGGAATTTTTGAGTTTGGACTAGGGAGAGTTTTGGAGAGTTTTCCACCTAGATTAAAGAGGTAAGTGACTTTTTATCACTTTTGTCCATAAATATTGAATACCCATTGATTATTACGCCTAATTTTCATCAATCTAAGTTAGAATTTAGGAATTTATGGACTATGTCATTGGAGAGTGAAATTTGAGGATTTGAGGGTGATGGTAGTCTAAAAATGCGGATTTTTGGCTACTTTGCACCCATTATTTGCTACACTTTAATTGTGTGTAAGCTAAAATATAAATAATTTATACTCATATACATTTTCTGTTGTGTAGGTTGAGATTGCGGGTTGAGCTTGGTTTTTGGAGCTAAAATAAATAAAAGAGAACTTTGAAGCCTGAGTAAAAGTTTGAGAGTTAAGCCGGGATTGAGTTCGGGGGTCGAGGAAAGAGTATACATATATAAAAAATAGAAGAAATTTGCTCAACGCCAAAAAATGGCCTATCACGACGTGGCTGATGGTCTGAGGCACGTTGTTCCTTAGAACAAATGACTTAGAATTGCAAATGCCTTAAGTTATGGATTAATACCTCACGCTAACATCATGCCCAATAAGGGGACAATCAAATGGTCATAGCCTAATGCGAAGAAGTCCACTAATGCGACGCACAGCGCGTTGCTCAGTGCGGCGTGTTTGGGTAATTTTTGTCCAGTTAATCTAAGTTTGGCTCAGAGAGGGAATTTTAGTACAAGTTCGCCTATACTCAGTATAAATACATTGTAAATACAATTTTTAAGGGGATTCGCCCTATGAGAGTTTGAGAGAGCTACCATGGCTTGAACAAAAATTTTCTTCAATTCTCTTGCCAACAATCGGTGAAAGAATATGAGTTTGTATCGTAAAGTTGTCGTTGATATTTTCTATGTTCTTAAACTTATTTATGATGATATTTTCCATAACTATGGAGTAGTTATTCCCTAGGATTTTGACGGATATAGTGTTTTGAGTGTTGTTTTTAGATTTAACTCTAGTTTAATTGTTTGAATACATTTATGGAACTTTGAATTGAATGCAAAATTATTCACCGGTTTATTTAATTGAAAGAGGAATATTTTGGTGATTATCTTTGTATTATTTGGTTTGGTTTAATTTAGTGATTCTTCTAAGTAATCGAGAGAGCTTTATGAATTATTGATTAAATTAAGTTAGGAGAATATTCGAGAGACGTTTTCCTAAAGGCTATTCCATTAACGTGTTCTTGCATATCTTCACAATGCTTCATATTAGTTTATTTTGTAGAGTTCAGATTTAATTGAGAGAGGAATTATGAAATTACATTTAAGCTAATTATCGAGTGAATTCGTGAGAATCATTAGAACATTAGAAGTGAATTTAAACAGAGTTAGATCCTGAATGGCTATCCTATACCTATCCTATCATGACCCTTATTTCTCATATTGTTTACAACCCGTTTTAGTTCAACTCTCATTCTCTGTTGTCAAGTCTAACTAGTCGTAATATTAATTTGGTAGTTATTGCTGTTGGTAATTACCTCAAATCAAGTATTGATCATCCTGAATAGTGTTAAACCATAAGTTATTTGAACATTATATAAATCCAATCCTTGTGGAGACAATAATTTTATTATACTAAATTTGGCTAGCGAGCATCAATTTTGTCTTGTGTTTTACGCTCATCAAATTTTGGCGCCGTTGCCGGGGATTGGCGATCAATAGTGTTTAAAATAGATTTTAGTACTAATTCAGGAACTAATTTTTACTTTAGTTATTAACGTTTCTTACTTGTGTCCAGGATACAAGTTTGATTTCTCTGGTGTATGATTCGATCGTCTTCAAAGGAAGTGATACCCTACGAACTAGAGTTGGAGAAACATCTACGACAACTGAGAAAAGAAAGAGACTTAACAAAAAAATTCTTGGGTCAAACTTCGACTCAAGATACCATGGAAAATGAAGAGAATGATGGAGTAGACTTAGCTGCAAGAGAGGTAGCACAACTAGAAGTTGTATGGAGAATTGCTGATGAGACCATCAATGATGAAGGGGGTCAAAGAATCAATCTAAACCGACCCTTGGTTGAAGACCAGTTCGAGAATGCAGCACCCAGGCTTGGAAGATCATTGGGTGGCTATGCTAGACCAGTTTACAATCAAGGACTATCAAGTGTCAGACCTTCACCCATAGCAGCAAACAACTTCGAATTGAAGCAAGGCTTGCTTCAAACTATCCCAAACAACTGCACTTCCAGAGGGAAGGTGAACGAAGATCCTAATACTCACTTGATGGACTTTGAAGATATCATGAACACCTTCCAGTACAATGGAGTATCAAAGGATGCAATCTACTTAAGGGCATTCCCCTTATTATTGAAAGATGACACGAAGCAATGGCTTCGTAGCTTACCCGCAGGTTCTATCAAGATATGGGAAGATATGAACAAGAAGTTTCTTGACAAGCACTTATCAGCTGCAAAAATAGGGATGTTCAGAAGGGAAATATCACGACCCAATTTCTACTATGGTCGTGATGGCGCCCAACATTACCGCTAGGCAAGCTAATAGTGAATTAAACCATGTTGTTTCTCTTTTAATAAGTTTTCAAGTAATTAAATAGGAAATTAAGGAGTAGAAAATAGAATAAATGAAACGAAGACAACTGAGTGGCAATCATAGTAATATAAGTGCTCCAAAACCATAAAGTCTACTAGTGTGTGCCAAGACTTGGTGTCACAAGTGTATGAGCAACTAGTAGAATATACAAAACTCTAACTAATGTCCGAAATAAAGTAGACAGAATATAAATACAAAAGAGAGACTCTAGGGGATGTAGAACGGTTCAAGACGGAGCTCACCACTAGGCCTCGGGATATCTGGGATACACGTCGATAGGACCGCCGATGCACCTACCTCAGACACAAGCTTCAGATCCTTCACGAGTAGTGCAAAAGTGTAGCGTGAGTACATAAACAACATGTACCCAGTAAGTATCTAGTCTAACCTCGAAGAAATAGTAACGAGGGGTCGACATCGACACTTACTATAGGCTAACAATAATAATACAGAAATTCTAAATGAGCATGAGTTATGTAAACAATAATAACAACTCAATGACAAGCAGGAATGAATAATTCTTTCACGTTTAGTAATGTCCAAGCCAATTTTCTGTCATTAATAATCAAAACATCACAAGCCATAAAATAATATCAACTATAATTAGGCTCTAAGTGTTATTAAGCACGATTTATTTTGAAGTCGTACGACCTGATCCAGAATAACGTGTACACTGTTCAGGGTCAAACAACACAAATCATAGATACATTTATTCTACTGCCGAGTCGTTCGGCCCGCTCCACAAGAAGAGAGGATTCTTTATGAACATCTGATTTAAATGTTATTATGAGGCTAATACACAAAGAAGCACAATTTTCATTAACGGTCAAGTAACCCGCCAAAACTCAAGTAAGTGAAATTCGGTCTTTTGCAATCCTTTTATAAAGTTACAATATAATTTAGGAAATTTAATCAACAAGTACAGTGAAAATATGACAAATATTGCATGATTTGGGTCCTAAACTACCCGGACATAAGCATAATTAGTAGCTACGCACGGACTCTCGTCATCTCGTGCGTACGTAGCCCCATAACTAAAATCAAATATTAATTTAAATCACCTATGAGGTAAATTCTCTCTTACAAGGTTAGGCAAGACACTTATCTTATCTCAAAGCTCGCTTTCCGGCCTCAAATTTAGTCTAAAGCAACAACTCGGTGCCGAAAAATCCGAAACTATAAAGTTCGTATTCTAACTATTAGAGTGATTGACCAACCCTAATTAAAGGATTCCTAAAATTTCCCCCCCCCCCCCCCGCCAAGAGCTCCAAAATCGACCAAGAGATGAAAGAACATGAGCCAAAATAACTTAAGTCCCGCATTAAATGGACCATTCTGCCTTCAATGATTTTTGCTTCTGCGGAAGGGCAGCCGCTTCTGCGGCTCTGCATCTGTGAAACAATTATCGCAGATGCGGCCCTTCCCCTGTTGGACTACTTCCGCATCTGGGCACCACTGGCCGGCTTCTGCGAGACCGCTTCTGCGACGCGAGTGTCACACCTGCGTCTTTGGCCCCTTCTGCGGTTGCTTCCATTGCACCTGCGCGGTCGCAGGTACGCGCCAAATCTTGCATCTGCGGTTTCTAGGCTGCCCATGCTGCACCGCTTCTGCGGCTGTTGGATCGCTTCTACGAGCATGCACCTGCGACTGGCCCTCCACAGGTGCGATTGCACAAGAAGCTAGGTGCTTCAGCTATGCACCCAAGGCTAAACGACCTCTGCACATCGTCCGAATGGCATCCGGGCCCCCCGGAGGCCCCGTCCAAACATACCAACAAGTTTGAAATGATACAACAGACTCGCTCACACCCCCGAAATGCAGAAGACAACATGAAAACTAATAATCGCAACCCAAAACCAAAAGAATCAACTTATGAACTTCAAATTCTCCCAACTTACTCTGAACGCGCCGAAACATACTTAAACTACTCAAATTGACTTCAAATTTTGTGTGAAAGTCTTAAATCACCTTACAGAACTATTCCCAGGCTCAGAATCCCAAACGGACCTCGATAACATCAAAACATACCCCAAACCAAATTTAAAGAACTTTAAAACCTTAAAGGTGCCAACTTCCAATATTAAGCGCCTAAATGCTCCCGGATCATCCAAAACATGATCCGAACATACTCCGAAGTCAAAAATTATCATACAAACCTATTTGAACCGTCAAATCCCAGTTCCGAGGTCGTTTACTTAAAGTGTTGACTCAAGTCAAACTTAGCCCTTTTAACCAACCTTAAGGAACCAAGTGTTCCGATTCCAACCCGGACCCTTCCAATTCTCAAACTAACCATCCCCGCAAGTCATAAAACAGTAATAGCATATATGTGGAGTCTCATTTAGCAGAATAGGGATCTAGAAAGTAAAACGACCGGTCGAGTCATTACAAGAAATCTATAATGTTTGCCAGAAGGAGACAAACGGTTTTAGCTTGGGAATGATTCCAGGAGATAGTCAAAAAGTATCAGCATAATGGAATCGATTTATGAATGCAACTCCAGAATTTTTGGGATGGACTGACACTGTCCTCGCGATAAACTCTGAATACTGCATGTGGAGCTCCACTAATAAAGAAAACATCGAAAAAGGTTGTCTTAATCCTTGATGAATTATCCGAGGATGCTAATAAGTGGCCGACTGAGAGTAATGACAAAAAAAAAATCAGTTGGGGTTCACCAGGTGGACTCTAACACATCCATGCAAGCCCAACAAGACACCATGGCAAAGGAGATAAACAAATCTGACATTGGCCAAGGTACAGAATGAGCCGCAAACAACATGTGACTTTTGTGGATTGGGACACCCTACACATGAGTATCAAGCATCAACTGAAGAAGTCAACACAGTGGGAAATTTTAATAGAGAAAAATACCAAGGTGGGAACAACTATAAAGCTATGGGTCAAAGACAACTAGGTTTTTCGTGGAGTTCACCTAGTAGGAGCTTGAATTCATGGCAGCAAAATAATCCAGACCCCAGGTTTAAGGACCACCAGGTTTTCAGACCTAGCAGAGGAAGCAATACCAACCACAATAGTCAAATCAGTCTAGTATGGAAGACCCCATGGAGACATTCATCAACAAATCAAATGAAAAATTTGAGACTTAGGGCACAACCATCAGAGAGCAGGGCACGACCATTCAGAATTTAGAAAGACAATTGGGACAGATTGTAAATTTGTTATCTGAGAGGGCTCCTGGGACTTTTGACCTATGAAAGATTGGAGAACCAACCAAGGCAAAAAGACTCAAGAATTCATCAATAATACAACCTGCAATCGGTACAATACGGGAGTTTGTATCGAAATCATTAGCTTTGATGTTTTCTTTGTTCTTAAATGTATTTGAGATGTATTACACCATTGTTATGGAGTAATTTCCATTAGGGTATTGAAAGATACGGTGTTTCGATAAAGTGATTAGGGATTTGATTCTTGGTAATTGTTAGAATTAATTGATAGAACTTTAATTTGTATTGTGAGTTATTTGTTGTTTTGCTTAATCGAAAGAGGAGTTTGATATTGAATTTCGTCACATCTTATGATCTATTTTAATTTCGTTATTCAAATAGGTAATCGAAAGAGCCTCTTGAATTGTTAATCTAACTAGAAAATAGGGAAATATTCGTGAGAAGTTACCCTTTAGATCATAACCATTATTTGATTGCTGCAATTATTCACCGTACTTCAATTGGATTAATTACTGAATTAACGTTTAATCGAAAGAGAAACATTAACTTCATGTAAAAGAATGCAGGAAAAAGTTGAGGATGACCCTACAAGACCAATTCACCGCTTAAAATGAAGCCAAGAAAGAAAGAAAAGAGTGGGTCTTGCAGATATCCTCAGAGTACTTTGGCCTAATGAGCTCTATAAAGAAGTTCGAGAAGCAGAAACGAGGAATGAATTCAGAATTAGGTGTGGAGTTCATCAGTTCTCGAAAACGAAAAACATTCAGGGGAGCTTTCTTTACCTCTTACTTTTTACTTGTGTATCATGGGGGCATGCTACAATTTAAAGTGTGGGGTGGGAGATGTAAATATGTGTATGTGTTTTTTCTTTAATCATTCTATTTTGTTTTGTCATTCTTTATTAAAAAAAAAAGTTAGACTTTTTCCGACGATGGATCTCTTTGACTGTTTTCTTGAGGGATTAAGGTCGGAAAACAAAAATTCAAATAAATCAGGAAAAAAAATGTATTTTATTTTTTGTTTAAAGTTTTTTAGGTAGTTTATCAATCCCCCCTTGATTTTTCTTTGTGCCGCGGTTCTTTTTCAAGGGTTTTTACTTGAACCAGGTGTAGTTAGTTTTTTTTTTATTTTCTTTTCTTAGGAGTAGAAAATCTTGTATCGTTGTGCTAGTTAGAAGCAATCTTTCTTAACTTCATTGTGCCTTGAGAGTAGTGAATGCCTTACTTGTAACGTCTAGGCTAGAATAAGGTTAGAATAATAAAACAAAGAAGAAATGTCATGTAAAATTTCCTCTGGTATATCCAAGACCAATTCTTTCTCATTCTCTTCTACTAAAGGCTGTAAATGTGGAAAGGTGGATGGGGGTTTGAACTCTTCTTTTATTGCTTCACAATCAACCAAAGCCTCATCTTCAGTCATCTCAATTGAATCACAGTGTTTTTACAGAGTGTCAAGTTCTCTCTGTGGATGCTCCTCCTCTTGGGTATACTCATTCTCATAGAGTATCTCCTCCATATATTCACCATCTCAACGCAATGAGCTTTCTGAAAGTATACTTACTATTTGACCCACTTGCGCTGTTAGGTTCTTAATGGCTTCATCATTTTGTATAAATTTCTCTTCAACACTATTCATGAGCTTATACATAAGCACTTCTAAACTACCATTCTCCTCTTGAGGTGGTTGTCTCACTTCGTTTTTGTTCCATTCATAATCAGAGTATTCGTTCCACCCAGAGATAAAATTGTACCTATATGAAACCTCATATATGTACAGACTAGAAACATAGTGAGAATGTTCAAAAGATGACCCATAAGAAGAATACTTACCTGCTTGACAGTCAATCCATAAATAATTTTCACTACACTTAAAACAAATAGCAGACTGGTGATAAGGTTCAGATGCTAATTCTTCAATCATTTTTAGGCTGGTTGTACTCCATTTTCAGCAACAATTGGAGTTCAATATCAAGAATAATTATTCAAGTTTTCTTCCTGGCACTTGTCAGGTACTACAAAAAAAATCTTGAAGAGAAGTTAACTACTAAATTATTCAACTTGAGTGTTGTTTGTAGATTTAACTCTAGTTTAATTGTTTGAATACGTTTATGGAGCTTTGAATTGATTGCGGAATCATTAACCGGTTTATTTAATCGAAAGATGAATACTTTGGTGATTATCTTTGAATTATTTGGTTTGGTTTAATTTAGTGATTCTTCTAAGTAATCGAGAGAGCTTATTGAATTATTGATTAAACCAAGTTAGGAGAATATTCGAGAGACATTTTCCTAAAGACTATTCCATTAACATGTTCTTGCATATCTTCACAGTGCTTCATATTAATTTATTTATAGAGTTCATATTTAATCGAGAGAGGAATCTTGACCTTACGTTTAAGCTAATTATCGAGTGAATTCGTGAGAATCATTAGAACATTAGAAGTGAATTTAAACAGAGTTAGATCCTGAATGGCTATCCTACACCTATCTTGTCGTGACCCTTATTTCTCATATTGCTTACAACCCGTTTTAGTTCAACTCTCATTCTCTGTTGTCAAGTCTAATTAGTCATAATATTAATTTAATAGTTATTGCAATTAGTAATTACCTCAAATCAAGTGTTGATCGTCCTGAATAGCGTTAAACCATAAGTTATTTGAACATTATTTAAATCCAATCCATGTGGAGACGATAATTTTATTATACTATCTTTGGCTTGCGAGCATCAATTTTGTGTTGTGTTTTGTGCTTGTCAGAGGGTCGATTTGTGGTTGGAATTGGATAATTTTGGTATGGTTGGACTCGCAATTTAATGGGTGTTCAGAATTTGAGTAGGAAGGATTTTTTTTTATGGTATTGTATTATTTGGCTAGATTCAAGCCATCCAGAGATTGATATGCGCAGGAAGGGCTTGTTAGAGGAGCCATTGGGCTTGCTTGAGGTAAGTATCTTATCTAAACTTAGTTGAGGCACTGTTACCTGAATTATTTATGATAGTTACGTGCTATGAGTGGCACATATGTGTAGGGTTGAGCCCATATGTGCGCACAAGTTACTATTATCATGCTTGGGTAGTGTTTAGGCTATACCATGCCTTGAATTAATTGTTAAGCTTCAAGCTGATATGTTTCTCCTATGTGTACCCGTTGTGAGCTAATTGTACCACATTGAGACTTCGTTGATATTATTTCCCGGTTGGAACCGATAAAATGCTATTCCATGATGAAATTGTCTGTTTTTAGTTGTGATAGCACACATTGCATATGCCTACACTTTAGCATGCTAGTTATATGTAACGACCCGACCGGTTATTTTAAGCATTTGCACTTCGCTCAGTTGTTTGAGGGCATGAGTAGCTCCGTATGATGTATTATGACTTGTGTGAATTGTCGGTTTTGGTTTTCAGGTTATTCGGAATTGATTTGGAAGAATGATTCTCAGCTAGAAGTTTTAAATTTGAAAGGTTTGACCAAGTTTGACTTTTTGGTATTTTACTTCAGATTGGATTTTTGATGGTTCTGTTAGGTCCGTTGGGTGATTTTGGACTTAGGAGCACGTCCCGATCGTGATTTGGAGGTTCGTAGTAGAATTTGGCTTCAAATGGCGAAAGTTGGAATTTTGGAAAGTTTGACCGGAAGTGAACTTTTTGATATCGGGGTCGGATTTTGATTCTGAAAGTTGGAGAAGGTCTGTAATGTCAAATGTGACTTGTGTACAATCTTTGAGGTCAATCAGACGTGATTTGATAGGTTTCAACACCGGTAGTGGAAGTTTGAAGTTTCAAGTTCATCAATTTCTGAATTGAGGCGTGATTCGTCATTTCGATGTTGTTATGTGTGGTTTGAGGCCTCACGTAGGTCCGTGCTATGTTATGGGACTTGTTGGTATGTTTGGACGTGGTCTCGAGTGGCTCAGGCATGTTTCCTACTGATTTCGGAGCATTTTGGAAATTTTGGCTAAGGTTTATTGCTGCTGGTTCTGGGGTGACCTCACATGTGGCTAGTTTGCGCAGGTGCGATGGCTGCAGAAGCGACAGTGGAGCCGCAGACGTGGCGAGTGGCGCAGAAGCGAAGGTTGTTGGTGCACGTGCACGTGCACAGAAGCGAGGGTTATCCGCAGGTACGAAAGGGCCAGATGCGACATCCGCAGAAGCAGAGGTCGCAAATGCGACATTTTAACCGCAAAAGCAGAATAGCTAGGCAGAGTTATAATAATCGAGGTTTTGGTTCTTTCTGCATATTTTGAGATGTTGGACTCGGATTGAGGCGATTGTTGAAGCAAATTTCATCACAAAGATTGGGGTAAGTATTCTATACTCAGTTTTGATTACATTTCATGAATCTATCTTTATTTTTGGCAATTGGTTGATGAATTTTAAAGAGAAATTGGGGTTTTGGCCTAAAGTTTCATAATAAGAATTCCTGAGTTTTGAAAACCGATTTGGAGTCGGATTTGAGTGAAACTAGTATGGTTGGACTCGTAATTGAATGGTTGTCGGATTTTGTGAGTTTTGTCGAGTTTCAAGGCATGGGTCTGGGTGTGATTTTTGGCAAGATTTGGGATTTGATGTAGGATTCGATCTTTATCATTTGTAATTGCTTCCTTGGGCTTTATCTAATGTATTTGAGTTGCATATGGCTAGTTTTGAGCCGTTAGGAGGTCACTACGCACGTGATGTCATTTCTGGAGCATCGCTTGGCTTGCTCGGTGTTGGAATTGGCTTGTTCAATATACGTAACTATTCTAAACTTAGTGCTGAGGGTATGAAACCCCAAATTACATGTTTTGTGATTGGTATTGAGGTGACGCACATGCTAGGTGACGGGCGGGTGGGCGTGCACCCTGTGAATTGTGATTCCATTATTTCTAAGGCACTTTATAGTGGCCCTATTTTCGTTGATATCTGCGTTTTCACCATGTGATAAAGTAACTGAGCTGTCAATCATGCTAGATATCATATTTAGGCTTTATGCTGATATTGTTAGGACCCATAGAGGTTGTTGTTTGCTGTCATCTCACTGATTTAATTGATATTTCGTACTCACTCATATTCATGCATTCATATCATATATCAGTCTCAGTTGTTATTTATTGATACATCATATCATTGTTCCGGGTCAGATTTCATGACATGGTGAGCCCATGGGTGCGACTGGAGAGATTGATGACTAAGTGAGGCCGAGAGCCTGATTATGAGTGACAATTATGGGTTCAGGTTGTACGTCGCAGTGGTTATATTGATGATTATGATAGAGCTTGGGCTGCAGGATCCCCTCCGGAGTCTGTAACACACCCCCAGTGAGCGCAGATGATACTATTGAGGGATGGATTTCCCTAGACATGGATTTGTCTGAAGTACTTACTATCTGGAGATGGATTTCTCTTTAGGGTTGGATTGCCCTTTTTCCTCGGTACTAGGTAACTTATTGTCAGTGTTGTATATGTTCCGGGATGGATTTCCTTGGGCCGTACGGGCCATATGCAGTACCGAGTGGTTGAGCATGATGAGTGGAAAGTGTGAAGCAGTAAGATTGAGTACTCTGAGAGTGTGAGTACAAGATTCATCTCTGAGATACATGGCATTGGCATGCACACATGACATACATGCATAGAGACGCATGTTTCCTCATGTTGTACGGTATCATGTCATTCATGACTTTTACGCAGATTGATATGTGAGCATAGAGAGGTATTTCACACTTGCTATCTGGAAAAGAAATGAAACATATTACTTATTTTGGAAAGGATTTTTGGAAAAATTCACAGTTTTCAAACTATCTCATACTTTTTGATGATTTCGATAAAGGATTTGGGTTTTCACCGTTATTCTTAAAAAGCAAAACTATTTTCGGGAAATTGTGATAAAGCTGAGCATTTTATTTATGAATTGCTTCCCTGTTTATATGCTCTACATTGTTATAAATAGTTGTTGGCTATTGGTGTTAGACCCGACCATATTCCAGCTCGTCACTACTTTCAACCTAAGGTTAGGTTTGTTACTTATTGAGTACATGGGGTCAGTTGTACTCATACTACACTTCCTGCACATTACGTGCAGATTTCAGATGCTGATGTTGCTGTGTTCGATGGGAGCTGGATTGGAAGATGTACCTGCGTCCCTGTTGTAGCTGCCTCTTGTTCATGGTAGCCTTAGATTTTAAAACTCTGTTTATGTACTTTTCAAACAGAAAGTGTATTTAGTTCATGTCAGCTTTGGAAACTCTATTCTTAGAAGCTCATGATTTGTACTACCAGTCCTTGGGGAATGTATATGATTCAGATAATTTCTTTGTTTAATTATCTTATTAAAAAGTTAATTGAAATTGGATAGTTATTAGTTGGCTTACCTAGCGGGTTCGGCTAGGTGACATCACAACTAGTGGATTTTGGGTCGTGACATATTGGTATTAGAGCTCTAGGTTCATAAGTTCTACAAGTCATGAGCAAGTGTCTAGTAGAGTCTTACGGATCGGTATGATGACGTCCATACCTATCTTCGAGAGGTTACAGGACATTTAGGATATACTTCCCATATTTCTTTCATTATCGTGCGGCATTGATTCATCTTGAGGCGTAATCCTTCGAAATCATTCCGTGCATTCGTATGTGCACGTGAGCACTCGGTATCGGCTGTGCATCGACTTCTGGTGATTTCCTAGATGAGGGCGAGATTTGATTTCTGTGTGTTGATGATGGACCAGTCTGGGGGACTTGAGGCTGGGTTTTGACTGTAGTTGGAGCACTGAGGTGTTGACTGCATGAGCACGTGCTTTTGGATTTACATGTTCGGTAGTGTCCCTATTAGTAGAATTGGTGGCTGGATGGCTACGTGATGAGTATGATGTGACTGCGAGATGTGTTCATATGATTTGAATGTGACGAGAAGGGTTTGGTAAGGTGTAGAAAGAACTATTTGGTGCCTGATTTCCATCTTGATCTGACGTATAGTCTCGAGTTATGGGTGTGTTGAATGATCCTTTTCATGTTGTTTAGTTGAGGAGTGGAGTAGATTTTCATGTCGTGATATGATTTCAGACTCAGGAAGATTAAGTAGTTACGTAATAGTTATGACTGTGGAAGGGTACAGAAAGATGTCAGTTTGAGGCTAAGCAGGTGGGTTATCTCCTGCGGGATGTCCTGAGGCTGTGTGATCCCTATGTTGTTTTGTTGAGAGTTCTCTTTTACCAGTAAATTATATATAGTGCAATTTGAGTTTGGATCGCTTGTGGAAGTTGGCTTGACTGTTACGAGGATGAATGCGAAATTTGCAAATGATTTGAGGTATTATGTGGTTTATGTTACATGAGCTTAGGAAGGATTTAGTTGAATCCTATTGCGGTGTTATGCTAGTATGGGGGTGGCTATTGTAAGTTATCAGATGCTTTATTCCTTGGCCTTGATCCAAGTGGGGGAGTCTGCTATCGACGGGATGGTTGCGTGATTATGTCTTGTATTGGTTTCAGTTTGAGGTATACTAGTGAATCAGTTATGGCTTATAGAGGTTGAGATTGAGGGTGACTCGAGCAAAGGAAATTTTGGATAAGGGTTGTGTTATGCTTTATGGGTATATGACAAATATTGGATGATTGAGTTGTTATTTGTAAAGGATGTAGCGTGCATGGGGTAGGGATTCACTCGGTGGCTTAGAAGGGTGGATTACTTCCTTGGACATTGTTGTGCTAATGGGGCACAAGTCGTTCTGTTCGTTTGATCAATTTAATGAGACATGAGTAGAGTGGAAGACTCTCAAGAATGGTTCTAATGGATGCAAGATTTAAAAATAGCGGTTGAGAATTCTGCGGATTTGTGCATAGATTCTGCGGATTTATGCATGGATATAATTGGAGGGCTACAATGGATGGTGTCGAGACTCGCAGTATTTCTACATCATTGTGGATTCTATATTTCAGTATCATGAAGGTAAGATAAACAACTTGAAATTCACAGAAGGTCTCTTCATAGTGGGTATCTCGATTGTGGTATTTTGTGATGATTAAGAGAGCATTCAGCGGCTTATGAGCCTTAGGGCGATGTGGTTTTATGATAGGGTCTCGTGTGGTGAGTCTTGGGTTGAGGATTGAAGTATTATGGCAAGGAGGAGTATCAATTTGAAGGTAATTTAGAAGGAACTCGGAGAATTTGGATAGTTTAGTAACGGGTTGGATCAGCATGGTAACGAATACGATTGGCTCTTTTGGTGCTTATGATGTAATGAGTTTTTACAGGTGTTTAGTGGCGATACTTTTGGGTTTTGACAGCCTGTGTAGCCTGGTTGAGTTAGAGGGGTTCAGTCCTGACGGTTTGGTTTTGTGCAAATGGGATTCAGAGAGTTCTTGATGGTTTCTACCACGGTTAGAGATGTATATTTCCTATTGGTGTGAGGAGCATGTGATGTATAGTGATTTTCTCCTGGATGGGATCAAATGGAAAGTTCTTGGCTAATTAAGTATGCAGTTGCTTGTGACTCGAAGTGGATTACGAAGTTCTCGTATTTTTCGTATGATGGCATGGTATGTGCGGTCTGTTGTGTAGGATTGAGCATTGCAAGTGTAAGGTCAATGTTCAATTTTGAAGGGAAGGTCATGAGTCCTTAGGCAGCATGGACAGTTTTGGACGACTAGGTAAATGATATTACTATCTGGTATGGCTTGATGAGGGTATACATTTTAGAAGGGGCAATGTATTTTGATTTATGGATACTTCATTGGTATTGCGCCACTCTCTTGTTTGATCGACTGCTGATGTTCAAATTTTGCTTTGTGGGATAGAAGAATTATAGAAGTATTCCTCATGGGATGATCGTGTATTAGATAAGTGTTAGACATTCAGGCAGTGGAGTTGAGATCAGATATGGTGATTCGTGTGTTCTATGGATTTGGAGACTGGGAGTTCTCATGAGTAGATTGTTTCGTGGTTGTGGACTGTGAAAACGTAGCCAAGGTTAGTCACAAGATAGTATGTGTTGTGATTCAGTTATTGTGGACTTTCGGAGGGTTATTTATCTATTGTGGGTGACGAGAGTTGATTTGGGGTTCATTGATAGGCCCAATATGGATGTGTGTTCTGCACCGAGTCAAATTGGTTGCTCCATACTGCCATTGTTGAGGGATGTGCCATTCGGTTGTTGTTGAGCTTATTCGTGTTCTGAAATGATTTGTGAATTAATATTCTATGCCACGAGGAGTTTTGATTCGTTGGTTATACGCACATATGGTGCGGTTCTATTTGAGATTTATAGCGGAATTTGAGCGAGTTGAGTATTTGGGTATTGCATGATTGATTGTGCATTGGCTATGTTCTTTCCAGATTGTGGTAATGTGTTATTTGCTCTCCGTGGTTATGGTAATGCACTTTGGGTACTTGATGTCGAATTTCGTATGGTTATTGATTTTGAGCAAGGTGGCTCGAGGTATATAATATGGACTAGCGTTTGGATGAGGTCACGCATTGCAACGAAGTTATGTTGAGATATGATCCTTTGTGTTGGATTCGTGTGTTTTAGTTCTACGGTGTGTGCTTGGATCTTAGCATGTTGTTGTGATAGTACTTGTTAAGCTGGCGGGACAGTCCTCTCGTTTGAGGCATTTTTAGGATTGAGTACATTTGGAATGTTGCTATTTGGTGCACGGGTTGCAACTTTAAGCTGTATTGATGAGTCATTTCACTAGAGTGATTATTTAGATGGGATGAGGTCATCGTACTTAGAATGGGTGCTATCGGATCTGATTGCAGTATATTTGGAAGGATATTAATGTTGATCGGCTTAGAAATTTTCTATAGTTCCTATGAGTATTTGAGTTATGTGGTATATTATGTGATTTCATCTTGAGTTATGGCTATGGCTGGATTCAACTTATTCAGACTTATACAGTGTGTAGATGCGAGGTTCTGATCTTATTGAAAATTTCGGATGTGGAAATTGGATTCTAAGGCTTATGGGCTAGGTTGGATTAAGACATTTCAATCATGTTGTGTTATCAGACCTATATGGGATAGGGTGACGTGGGATCACCCCCGGGTATGTGCATGGTAAGGTTACACTGCAGTTGATGGCTTTGAAAATAACTCTGGGCACGTTCGAGGATGAACGTATGTTTAAGTGGGGGAGGATGTAATGAACCGATCGGTCGTTTTTAGCATTTGCACTTCGCTCGGTTGTTTGAGGGTATGAGTAGCTCTGTATGACGTATTATGACTTGTGTGAATCGTTGATTTTGGTTTTCAGGTTATTTGGAATTGATTTGGAAAAATAATTCTCAACTAGAAGCTTTAAATTTGAAAGGTTTGACCAAACTTGACTTTTTGGTATTGAGTTCGGATTGGATTTTTGATGGTTCTGTTAGCTCCGTTGGGTGGTTTTGGACTTAGGAGCACGTCCGAATCGTGATTTGGAGGTCAGTAGTAGAATTTGGCTTGAAATGGCGAAAGTTGGAATTTTGAAACGTTTGATCTGAAGTGGACTTTTTGATATCAGGGTCAGATTTCGATTCCGGAAGTTGGAGCAGGTCTGTAATGTCAAATGTGACTTGTGTGCAAAATTAGATGTCAATCGGACATGATTTGATAGGTTTCGGCATCGGTTGTGGAAGTTTGAAGTTTGAAGTTCATCAATTTCTACATTGAGGCGTGATTCATCATTTCGATGTTGTTATGTGTGCTTTGAGGTCTCGAGTAGGTCCGTGCTATGTTATGGACTTGTTGGTATGTTTGGACGTGGTCCCGAGGGGCTCGGGCGTGTTTCGAATTGATTTTGGAGCATTTTGGGAATTTTGGCTAATGTTCATTGCTGCTGATTCTGGTGTGACCGCACCTGCGACTGGTTTGCGCAGGTGCGATGGTCGCATAGGCGACAGTGGAGCCGCAGACACGGCGAGTGGTGCAGAGGCAAAGGTTGTTGGTGCACCTGCATGTGCGCAGAAGCGAGGGTTATCCGCAGGTGCGGAAGGGCCAGTCTCCATGGGTTTCACAGATGCGAGGCATCATCCGTAGAAGCGGAGGTCACAGATGCGACATTTTAACCGCAAATGCGGAATAGCTTGGCAGAGTTATAAAAATCGATGTTTTGGTTCTTTCTTCATATTTTGAGATGTTGGACTCGGATTGAGGCGATTGTTGAAGCAAATTTTATCACAAGGATTGGGGTAAGTATTCTATACTCAGTTTTGATTACATTTCATGAATCTATCTTCATTTTTGGCAATTGGTTGATGAAATTTAAAGAGAAATTGGGTGTTTTGGTCTAAAGTTTCATAATATGAATTCTTGATTTTTGAACACTGATTTGGAGTTGAATTTGAGTGAAACTAGTATGGTTGGACTCGTAATTGAATGGGTTGTCGGATTTTGTGAGTTTTTTCGAGTTTCGAGGTATGGGCCCGGGTGTGAATTTTGGCTGGATTTGGGATTTGATGTAGGATTCTATCTTTATCATTTGTAGTTGCTTCCTTGGGCTTTATCTGATGTATTTGAGTTGCTTTTGGCTAGTTTTGAGCCGTTCTGAGGTCACTGCGTGCGGGATGGCATTTCTGGAGCATCGCTTAGCGTGCTCGGTGTTGGAATTGGCTTGTTCAAGATGAGTAACTCTTCTAAACTTAGTGCTGAGCATATGAAACCCCAACTTACGTGTTGTGTGATTGGTATTGAGGTGACGCACATGCTAGGTGACGGGCGTGTGGGCGTGCACCCTGTGAATTGTGATTCCATTATTTCCATGGCACTGTATAGTGGCCCTGGTTTCGTTGATATCTGGGTTTTCACCATGTGATAAAGTAACTGAGTTGTCAATCATGCTAGATATCATGTTTAGGCTTTATGTCGATATTGTTAGGACCCATAGAGGTCGTTGCTTGCTGTCTTCTCACTGATTTCATTGATATTTCGTACTCATTCATATTCATGCATTCATATCATATCTCAGTCTCAGTTGTTACTTATTGATACATCATATTATTGTTCCGGGTCAGTTTTCTTGACATGGAGAGCCCGTGGGTGAGACTGGAGAGATTGATGATTGAGTGAGGCCGAGAGCCTGATTATGAGTGACAGTAATGGGATCGGGCTACATGTCGCAGCGATTATATTGATGATTATGATAACGCTTGGGCTGTAGGAGTCCCTCCGAAATCTGTAACACACACCTAGTGAGCGCGGATGATACTATTGAGGGATGGATTTCCCTGGAGATGGATTTGTCCGAAGTACTTACTATCTGGAGATGGATTTCTCCACAGGGTTGGATTTCCCTTTTTCCTCGGTACTGGGTGACTTATAGTCAGTGTTGTATATGTTCCGGGATGGATTTCCCTGGGCCGTATGGGCAATATGCAGTACCGATTGGTTGAGCATGATGAGTGGAAAGTGCGAAGCAGTGAGATTGAGTACTCTGATAGTGTGAGTACATGATTCATCTCTGAGATACATGGCATTGGCATGCACACATGACATACATGCATAGAGACACATTTTTCCTCATGATGTACGGTATCACGTCATTCATGACTTTTACACATATTGATATGTGAGCATAGAGAAGTATTTCGCACTTGCTATCTGGAAAAGAAATGAAATATCTTACTTATTTTGGAAAGGATTTTTGGAAAAATTCACAGTTTTCAAACTATCTCATACTTTTCGATGATTTCGGTAAAGGATTTGGGTTTTCACTGTTATTCTTGAAAAGCAGAACTATTTTCGGGAAATTGTGATAAAGCTGAGCATTTTATTTCTGAATTGCTTCCCTATTTATATGCTCTACATTGTTATAAATAGTTGTTGGCTATTGGTATTGGACCCGACCATATTCCAGCTCGTCACTACTTTCAACCTAAGGTTAGGTTTGTTACTTCTTAAGTACATGGGGTCGGTTGTACTCATACTACACTTCCTGCACATTGCGTGCAGATTTCGGATGCTGATATTGCTGTGTTCGATGGGAGCTGGATTGGAAGATGTGCCTGCGTCCCTATTGTAGCTGCCTCTTGTTCATGGTAGCCTTAGATTTTAAAACTCCGTTTATGTACTTTTCTAACAGAAAGTGTATTTAGTTCATATCAGCTTTGCGAACTCTATTCTTAGAAGCTCGTGATTTGTACTACCAGGCCTTGGGGAATGTATAATATTCAGATATTTCCTTTGTTTAATTGTCTTATCAAAAAGTTAATTGAAATTGGATAGTTATTAGTTGGTTACCTAGCGGGTTGGGTTAGGTGCCATCATGACTAGTGGATTTTGGGTCGTGACATTATACCAGTCCAAGAGTAAGAAATTGGTAATCATTGATCATGTACACGAATTCTCATATATTTGCTTTCTCTGTGTTATGAGCTGGATTGGTAACCTATGACCACGCTGGGTGGATTGTGATTGTTGGCACATGGGTTATCTGTGCGGTTGATATTATTAGCACGTGAGTTGTCCGTGCAGCAAGTGAGTTATCTATACGGATCTAGATCATGATTTTATTAGCACGTGAGTTGTACATGCAGCATGTGAGTTATCCATGCAACATGTGGATATGGATCCATCCCCTTAGGGTCACCTTCTCATGTTTCTCTCCTGATGGTGTACACGCGGTTATTGAGGAAAACTGATTAGCGGTTGGGTATGGATATGGAATGGTTGAGAAAAGTTTGTCTAGTGTTGTTTTGGAATTGTATTTTGTCTTTACTTGCAATTTCCATGGTTTATTATCTGATTTATACGTATATCATCTTATATTTTGTACCAGTGACTGAACAGAGACTTTGAGTAATTGTGCACACACCGATAGTCCTTTCAGTACCTTATACTTCATCACATTTATGTTTTGTACTCATTGGATATATGAAACTGTACAGGTTATAGCATGTATCATTGATAATTCTTGCTTTTGTTTATCTACCCGAGGTTAGTTACAATACTTATTGAGTACATTGGGTCGGTTGTACGCATACTACACTATGCACTTAATTGTGCAGATCCAGGTGTGGGGACCAGTTATGAGAAGTATATTGGGTTGTTGGACTGAGTTCGAGAGGCGAGGTAGAACTGCATCCTTTGCTGTAGTTTTGACTTGTCTTTTCCTTATATATTGTTGTTATAATCAAGATAGTGTTAGTATTGTTCAGTTTCAGACTTGTATTCCGTTGTAGATCTCATGACTCTGCATTTAACCAATATTTGGGGGGATTTACCTTATATTGGCAATATATTTTGTTACATTGAGGTTTCAGGCTTATGCTATTTCCATCATTTATGTTTTTCTGGTTCCTTATTGTTATGTTTCGGCTTTCCTAGCTGGTGTCTTAGGCGCCATCACGATGGATTGGGATTTGGGGTCATGACAATTAGGCTTACCTAGTCTTAGAAATTAGGTGTTATCACGATCCTAAAGGTGGGATTATGGGATCGTGACAAGTACGTTAAGTAATTATGTAAACCACGATGGTTCTTTCTGTGATTCATGACCTGATCATATTATTGTTCTATACTTGTTGGATTTATGAACTGTACAGGTGATAGCGAGTATCATTTATAATTCTTGCTTCTATTACCTCGTCGAAGTTAGTTATGATACTTGCTAAGTACATGGAGTCAGTTGGACTCATAATACTCTTTGCACTCATAATACTCTCTGCACACAGTATTGTTATTTAGTATTTCAGACTTGTATTTCTATTTTAGAGCTCATGACTCTGTATTTACCAATTTTAGGGGATTTATTATGTAGTGACGCTATTATGTTATGTTGATGGGTTTAGACTTTTATTAGTTTCGTCATTTATGTTATTATGATTCGTTATTATTATATTTGGCTTACCTAGCAAGTGTGTTAGGTGCTATCACGACCGGTTGACAGTTTTGGGTCGTGATAGGTTTGGAAGATGATAACCGAAAGACAAAAGAATTTGTGCAACACTCATAGTAGGTATGCTTCCTCATGTAGTTTTATTCTTGATGACTTGACGTGATAGTTCTTATGTAAAAGATGAAGCATGTTATCTTAAAGTGTTTTAGTTCTAGTATTTGGTATCTGGAGTCTATATTGTGTTGAATCATTGAGAATATTTTATAGAATAAAAAAAAAAAGTTTTTCATATCCATGACATAGCAGATTTGGAGAAAACGAGTTTTTCATCCTTTAAAGTTAATTAGCATAATAGTTTTTTTATGGGTTCTTCCTTAAGTTTAGAATGATATAATTTTTTTTGAATCATTAGAAATGGAAGGGATTGACTATGGATATGATAGACTGCCACGTTGGTTACTGCCAGATGTCAGGACCCAGAATCTCAACCTCGGGATCGTGATGGCGCCAAACGTCCACTTGCTAGGTAAGCCATTAGTTAAATAATTTAATAATTAAATAGTTCAAAATAGAATAATAATAATTATTAACGAAGATTAAAGCTGAAATACATGAAATAAACCCATAACATAACGTGGTCTAACTCAACCCCAGAAGTCTGGTGTCATAAGTACATGAGCGACTAGAAGTGTACAAGTATAGTTTGAAATAAATACAACTGTTCTAATGAGATAAACAGTAAAGATAGAAAATGGAAGGGGACTTCGTGGTCTACTAACGCCAGCAGATTTATCTCAAGTCTACAAAGCAATTTGATCCGAGCAGACACATCTCTAAGCATATTTGGTACCAATACTAGTATCTGCACAATTTTGTAAAAGTGTAGCATGAGTACAACTAACCCAATATACTATGTAAGTGTCGAGTCTAACCTCAATGAGGTATTGATGAGGATATGACAAGACATCTACGTAAAAAACATGTACAAATATATATATATAAAGCAGCAAAATAACAAGTAAAACGATAAAGTATTAACTGGGGGGGGGGGCATGGGAAAGGGGAAATATCTTAAAAATGGCATGTACAAAATCACAAAATAACATCTTCCGAAATAAGCAACAATATAGCCAAGTAAATCACCTAAACTAGGAATAAATAAGGCAATGAAATGAAGATGGCACGACATCACCCTTCGTGCTTTTACTCTCGTCCTCACCATGTAATGTCACAAATAAAATGGCACGACAACACCCTTCGTGCTTTTACTCACCGACACAACATCACCATTTGTGCTTTTATTCTCAACATCTCTCAATATATGATAATGAATGCAAATAAGTCACGGCAACACCCTTCGTGCTTTTCACTCTTCCTCACCAAAACAACATTACAAATCCAAATAATAAATAAAAGGCGGGAAACAATTTCACTTCAATTATAGTGCCAGGATATCAAAGTCAACTTTCAAAAATTCCTAACATCTTCAAAATAAACAATACGTATGCGACGAATAATTAAAACTAATAATCTAACCTAAGCATGGAGAAATAAAGTCAAACAAACAACTTAGAACAAAGAAATAATTCCTACCCACATGGTTCAACCCAATAGCAACGTATATGTACTCGTCACCTCACATATACATCATTCTCACACATAATTCACGTAGAAAATTAAACCAGCAAGTCCTAATCCCTCAAGTCAAGGTTAACCACGATACTTACCTCACTCTACAACCAAATCAATGCTCAACCGCGGCTTTTCCTCTAGAATTAGCCTCCAAACCAATCAAATCTAACCAAATATAGTTCAAATAATTCAAAATAAGAGTTTAGAAATTGCCCACAAGTAAAAAGGATTCAATATTTAATGATTTTGGAAAAAGTCACCGAAAGTCAACCCCATGCTCGCTCAGTCAAAACCCAAGATTCGGACAAAAACCCAATTACCCATTCACCCCCGAGCATGGTTATGTGATTAGTGTCAAAATTCGACCCCAATTTGAGGACTAAATCTCAATTTCTCAAAATCTCCAATTTCTACCTAAATCTCAAATTTCTACCTTGAAAAAGTATAGATTAAAGGTTAAAATCAGTGGGTGTTTATGAAAATGTAAGGATACAAATCTACTAACCTATGAAGTTTGGATGAAAAATCTATTCCAAATTGCCTCTAGGCTGAGCTCAAACTTGAAAATGGTGAAAAATGACTGAAATCCATTTTTTTGAAAGCTTATAACACTAGGCGTCATGTGCTTTTCGCGTTCGCAAAGCACTTGACGCGATCGCAATGCACAATGACCAAAAAGGCCTACATTTTGCAACCAGACTCGCTCGCATGATTCAGACACCAAAATCGCGAAGCACAAGACATCAGACACCAAAAAACAGCTGAAACTAACATTTTCTAAGTTCAAAATGGTCTGTAGCGTATCCAACAAGTGTAATAATATCATACAAACTCGCTCGCATGATCAAGACACCAAAATAATACACAGAACTATGAATTGAACATCAAAAAATATGAAATTTTCCAAGAAACTCAAGAACTTCCAAATTCACAACTGAGCGTCTGAATCCTATCAAACCAACTCCATTTTGCACCAAATTTTGCATACAAGTTTCAAATAGAAAAATGAACTTATACTGTAATGACCCGACTAGACTGTGTTGTACGAAGCCGATCCTGAATCATCGTGACCTTTTCCAAGCCATCCCGAACAAAAACAGTACCCAACAACCAAGCCTCTCTCGGCTCAAACCAACCAACTGAAGAACAACACCGCCTCCCATATAAGGCCTCATTAGGAGCCATATAAATACCCGATTGGTAACTGTTGTTGTAGGCAAACTTCGCAAGTGGCAAGAACTAATCCTAAGAACCCCCGAAATCCATAACACAGGCACGAAGCATATCCTTCAAGATCTGAATGGTACGCTCAGACTGCCCGTCCGTTTGGGGGTGAAATATTGTATGCAACGCAACCCGTGTGCCTAACTCATGCTATACGACCCTCTAGAAATGCAATGTGAATTGTGTTCCCCTATAAGAAATAATGGACACCGGCACACCGTGAAGATGAACAATCTCGTGGATATAGATCTTAGCCAGTCGCTCTGAAGAATAGGTAGTCGCCACCAGAATAAAATGCGCCGACTTGGTCAACCTATCCACAATGACCCATACTGCGTCAAATATCTTCAAAGTCGGTGGTAGTCCAACAACGAAATCCATGGTAGTACTCTCCCACTTACCCTCGGGAATCTCAAGTCTCTAAAGCAAACCCTAGGACTCTGATGCTTGTACTTCACCTGCAGGCATTTCAAACACCGAGCCACATACTCTACTATATCTTTCTTCATTCTTATCCACCATTAATGCTGCCTTAAATCCTGATACATCTTGGTGGCACCCAAATATATGGAATACCGTGAACTGTGGGCCTCATCCAGAATCAACTTACGCAACCCATATATATTGGGCACACAAATCCGACCCTGCATCCTCAACACCCTATCATCTCCAATAGAAGCCTCATTGGCATCACCGTGCTGCACCATGTCCTTAAGGACAAGTAAATAGGGTTCGTCATACTGACGCTCTCTAATGTGCTCATACAAAGAAGACCGAGAGACTGTGCAAGCAAGAACCTGACTAGGCTTCCAAAATATCTAATCTCACGAATTGACTGGCTAAGGCCTGAACATCTGATGCTAGCGGTCTCTCACCAACTGAAATATATGCAAGGCAACCCATACTCATAGCCTTTCTTCTCAAGGCATCGGCCACCACATTGGCCTTCCCAGGATGTACAAAATGGTGATATCATAGTCTAGCTCTAACCACTTTCGCTGCCTCAAATTTAGATCCTTTTGCGTAAACAAGTGTTGAAGACTCCGATGATCTGTGAATACCTCACATGACACGCCGTAGAGGAAATGCCTCCAAATCGTCAATGCATGAACATTAGCTACCAACTTTTAGTCATGAACATGGTAATTCTTCTCATGGAGTTTCAACTACCGAGACGCGTACGCAAAACACCCTTCCATTCTCCATCAATAAGCTCCGAATCTATGTAGCTGAAGTAGGTTAAGGCTAGTTCCGAACTTCCTCAATCTTCTTAGGATCCACTTTAATGCTCTCAGACGATACCACATGCCCCAAAAAGGCAACTGAATCCAACCAAAACTCAGATTTTGAAAACTTAGCATATAACTGACTATCCCTCAAGGTTTGAAGTACAATCCAAAGATTCTCCTCATGCTCCTCTCGAATGGGGGTGTATACCAAAATATCATCAATGAAGATGATCACAAAAGAATCCAGACATGGCTTGAATACCAGGTTTATAAAATCCATAAATATTGTTGGGGAATTTTTCAAGCCAAATGACATCACTAGGAACTCATAATACCTATACCGAGTCTAGAAGGCTGTCTTAGGGACATCCGATGCCCTAATCTTCAACTGATAGTAGCTGGATCTTAAGTCAATCTTCGAAAATACTTTGGTACCCTGAAACTGATCAAATAAGTCATGAATCTTCGGCAGAGGATACATGTTCTTGATAGTGACTTTGTTTAACTACCAATAATCAATAGACATCCTCATCGTACCATCCTTCTTCTTCACGAACAATAATGGTGCACCCCAAGGCGAGTCACCAGGTCTAATGAATCCCTTATCAAGCAAATTCATCAACTGCTCCTTCAGTTCCTTCAACTCAGTTGGGGCCACACGGTATGGTGGAATAGATATAGGCTAAGTGCCTAGAGCCAAGTCAATATATAAGTCAATATCTATGTCAAACAGCATGCCCGGTAAATATGGAGGAAATACCTCTGGAAACTCACACACAACTGGTACTGAATCCATGAAAGGAACCTTCGCACTAGGATCACGACTATAGCCCAAATATGCTAAACATCCCTTCTTGACCATATGTCGAGCCTTCACATAAGAAATAACCCTGCTAGTAGTCCCTCTCCACTCTAATTGAGGCAACCCTAACATGGCTAAGGTCATCATCTTGGCGTGATATGGCGACTGCAAATCCATGCCCAAAATACCATCAAAGTCTACCATATCAAGAAGTAGGCAATCTATACTAGTCTCAAGGCTCCCGGTAGAAACTACACACGAGCGATAAACACGATCTATAATAATAGAATCTCCCATAGGCATGGACACATATGCAGGAACACTCAAAGAATCATGAATCATAACAAGATATGAAGCAAAATACGATGACACTGTAACGACCCGACCGATCATTTTGAGTGAATTAGCCCCGATACCCTATTTACTGCTTTCCCCGTATCTGTTTTTGCTTATGTGACTTGCCGTAAGGTCTTGTTTTTGGTTTCAGAGTGTTTTGGGATACTTAGTCCCTAAGCTTAAGACTTAGGAGTTTCACCGTAGTTGGAATTGTGTGAAGACGACTCCAGAATGGAGTTCCGTTAGCTCCGTTGGGTGATTTTAGACTTAGGAGCATGTCCGGACTGTGAATCTGAGGTCTGTAGCTAATTTAGGCTTGAAATGGCGAAAGTCGAATTTTTGGGAAGTTTGACCGGGGGGTTGACTTTTTGATATCGGGGTCGGATTCCGATTACGGAAGTTGGAGTACGTCCGAAATGTTGAATATGACCTCTGTGCAATTTGAAGTCAATAGGACGTGGTTTGGTATGATTCGGCATCGTTTATAGAATTTGGAAATTTTGAAGTTCATTAAGTTTGGATTGGAGGGTGATTCATGTTTTTGTTGTTATTTGACGTGTTTTGAGGGCTCGACTAAGTTCGTATGGTGTTTTAGGACTTGTTGGTATATTTGGTTGAGGTCCCGGGGCCTCGGGTGTGTTTCGGATGCTTAACAGTTTGAATTTGGACTTAGGCAAATGGTTGAGGTTTTATGATATCTGGTGGTTTCGCACTTGCAGTGGGGAGACCGCAGGTGCGTACTCGCACATGCAGATGAAAGAGCACAGAAGCAGGAGTTGAGGAGATGGCCAGGGGTCGCAGGTGCGAGGGCATTTCCGTATCTGCGAGCCCGCAGATGCGCTCGAAGCTCCGCATATGCGGAGAGTGAGATGGAGAAGAAGATCGCAGAAGCGGACTTTTGTCTGTAGGTGCGCACAAGCAGGTGAGACCACTTGCTCGTAGATGCAGACCCAGTCCCTTAAGTCATTTTCGCACCTGCAAGGTATATTCCGCAGTTGCGGCGTCGCAGGTGCGACAATGGGATTTCGAAGGTTTGATTCCCATTTATATTTTGGGACTTTGAGAGCTCAGTGTGAGGCAATATTTTGAGGCTTCTTCAAGAAAATTATTGGGGTAAGTAATTCTAACTCGGATTGGAGTATATTTCATGAATCTATTGCTATTTTCATCATCAAATTAGGGATTTGAGTTGAAAATTTAGGGGAAAATGGAAAAAATTCCATAGGCTAAAATTTCGAGTTTTGGATGGTGATTTGAGGTTGGATTCAAAAAATTCTTGTATTGTTGGACTCATGAGTAGATGGGTGTTCACATTTTGTGACTTTTGTCGGATTTCGAGACATGGGCCCGGGGGCCGATTTGAGCCTATTTCGGATTTTGGCTTATAATTTCGTATTTTACTTGTGGAATTAATTCTTTTAGACTATATTAATTATATCGTACTACTTGTGGCTAGATTCAGGGCATTTGGAGATTGATTTGAGGGGCAAAGGCATTGCGAAGAAAGATTTTGCGCAGTTTAAGGTAAGTAACAGTTTTAAATCTGGTCCTGAGGGTATAAAACCCCAGATTTTGGTATGATGTGATTATTTTGGAGGTGACGCACATGCTAGGTGATGGGCGTGTGGGCGTGCACCGTGGGGGATTGGGACTTGGTCCGTCCCGTGAGACTGTAAAGTCGAATAGCTTTTTGTTACTTACATGTTCCCTCTGTTTTCTAGAAATTTCACTGTCATTCATGTTAGAAACCATGCTTAGGCCATATGTTACCACTGTTGGGATCCGCAGCGGTCGAGTACTTGTTGATTAACTGCTATTTGCTGTATTGAACTCTGTCACAGTGCTACTTGCAAGTCATATCTCTGTTTCCTTTTGTTTTCTTGTTAACACTTGTTATTATCTCTTTTGGCTGATTTGTATGATTTCTGAAGCCCGAGAGGGCTGGAGAGGTTAGTGACTGAGATATGCCATGAGTGCCGAGTTGTGAGCTATGTGAGGGTATATGGATTGGGTTGCACGCCGCAACGAGCCTTATGGCTACTTATATGAATGGGTCGGGCTGCACGCCACATCGCTATTGCCCTTGGGCTGAAAGGAGCCCCTCCGAAGTCTGCACACCCCTAATGAGCTCATGTACCTATTGAGTGAGAGTACTGAGCACTGAGAGCTGAGTGATTAAGCTGTTGTGACGAGTTGAGTGACTGTTGCCCTGAGACGCTATACTTGTTTTTCAATTGTTGATGCAATTAGTTGCTATCTATCATTGTTGTGAAATTTTTGAAAGACTCTATATCCGGATTACCTGCACTTTAACTGTATAAAACTGATTTGACTTAAACTGCCGGATTTGAAAGCATGTCTATTCTTTGCTGGAATTATTGAAAATGAACTGTATTGCATAGCTCGTCACTACCTTCTCAGTTACTTATTTATTTTTGTTACTTACTAAGTTGGTTGTACTCACGCTACACCCTGCATTTCGTGTGCAGATCCAGGTGTTCCCGGTCGTAGCGGGTGTTGATATTTGAGCAGCTGATTCCGAAGAGTATTGAGGTAGCTGCATGGCGTTCGCAGGCCTTGGCTCTCCTTCATTATCTTATTCGCATTTCAGTTCTTATTCCTTAGATTTTGTATTAGACTTCTCCAGGTATAGATGCTCATGTACACAGTGACACCCCAATGTCGGGCTATTTTTCCGCACTTATGCTTTGGGTTTTACCCCGTTTTTATAAAAAACTCCGGTTATTTTAAATGTCTTGATTCATTTCTGTCAAATGTTGAAAGTGTTTGGAAATGTCGGCTTGCCTAGTATCACGATACGCGCAATCACGACGGGTTAGGTTTTGGGTCGTGACAAATTGGTATCAGAGCCTAGGTTACATAGTTCTCACGAGTCATGAACAAGTTTAGTAGAGACTTGCGGATCGGTACGGAGACGTCTGTACTTATCTTTGAGAGGCTGCCGAACCCTTAGGAAATTTCACATTCTTGAATTTTTGTCGTGCGAATCTTTTGATTCTGGTAACTAAATTTCTGTCGTTCTAATTCTCTCACAAATGGTGAGGATGCGTACTAAGGGGTAGGATGGATAGCCACCAGTACCACCAGTCAGGGCCGCGAGAGGCCGCGGTAAGGGAAGAGGTGCAGCTCGCACCGCAGCTAGGGCAACACCTGCAGATCCGACAGTTGCCCTAGTTCAGGAGCAAGCTCCAGTTGTGGATGAGCTTGTGGGACCGGTTCAGGCACCACCTGTGCCTATTATGATTCCAGGCCTTCATGAGGCCTTAGATTAGATCCTGACCGAGTGTACCAGTCTTGCTCAGGCGGTCTCTGCTCCGGCCGCAACAGCCACTTCTCAGGCCGGGGGAGGTGCTCAGACTCCCGCTGCCCGCACACCAGAGCAGGTGGTACTGGGATTCCAGACACCGGGGGCACCACCAGCCCAGCCGGTTGCAGCTGCTCCGGACTATGTGGTTCATGTCATGCCTGATGATGAGCAGCGTCGATTGGAGAGATTTGGGAGACTCTAGCCTCCAACTTTCTGTGGTGCCGAGGGAGAGGATGCACATGGCTTCTTGGACAGGTGTCAGAAGATACTCTATACAGCAGGTATTCTAGAGGCTAGTGGGGTCTCGTTCACTACTTTTCAGTTCTCTGGAGCTGCCTTCAGTTGGTGGGAGGCCTACGAGAGACGTAGGTCGGTCGGCGCAACACCCCTTACATGGCAACAGTTCTCCGGTCTATTCCTGGAGAAGTTCGTGCCACAGTCCCGCAGAAAGGAGCTGCGCAGGCAATTCGAGCAAATTCGTCAGGGTGATATGTCCGTGACGCAGAATGAGATGAGATTTTCAGAGTTGGCCCGTCATGCTATCTGGTTGGTTCCCACAGACAGGGAGAGGATCAAGAGGTTCATAGATGGCCTCACTTTTCAACTGTAATTGCTTATGACTAGAGAGAGAGTGTCTGGTGCTATTTTTGATGAGGTTGTCAACATTGCTCGTCAGATTGATATGAGTCAACCCCAGCCCCACGCCTCAGAACCTGGCAAAATTCACAAAATCGTGAACGCGAAGAAGACTGCACCAGATGCTAGATCAACAATTCTATAATGCCAAAACTCAATCCGAAATCAATCTGAATCTCATCTGAGGTCCCTAGGACCCCATCCAAACATACCAAAACATCCTAAAACATCATACAAACTTAGTCGAAGCCTCAAATCACATCAAACAACATCAAAAATACGAATCGCACCCCAAGCCTATTGAAACTAATAGATTTCCAACTTCAAAAATTGATGCCGAAACCTATCAACCAATTTCGATTGAGCTCAAATTTTACACACAAGTCATAAATTACAGAGCGAACCTACTCCAACTCCCGGAACCAAAATCTGATCCCGATATCAATAAAGTCAACTCTCAGTCAAACTTCTCAACTTTCCAAACCTTCAACTTTTTAACTTTTGCCAATTCAAGCAAAAACGGCCTACAGACCTCCAAATAAATATCCAGACACTCTTAAGGAAAACTTTACCATAAAAAGCTATTGGAACCATCAAAACTCCATTTAGGAGTTGTTTACTGATAAGTCAACATCCTGTCAACTCTTTTAACATAAGCTTGCAACCTTGGGACTAAGTGCTCCAATTCATTCTGAAACATCCCCGAAACCAATCCAACCACCCCAGCAAGTCACATAACTACTAATGAACATAGAATAAGAAATAAATAGGGGAACGGGGCTACGTTACTCAAAATGACCGATCGAGGCGTTACAATCACACACTTTTGACAAATTAAATTTTAATGTGGTACAAAAGAGAATAAGAAAGTTGTGGATACAACCACACAAAAAAATAACATAAGGAATTAATTAAGGATAGTTGTCTCTCCAGTGAAGCTGAAGGTCATTAGAAGAATTGTATTTTTATTATTTTTATTTATTCTGAAATTACTTTGACTTCGGTACCAAGAAGTAGGTGGTGGTTAGATTTTGGTGCGACAACTAATATCAGTGTGTCTATGCAAAGTTGCCCGAAAATTGTCGAAAGCCTAATGATGGTGAAAGATACATCTACATTGGTGACGAAAAGTCTGTGAAAGTCGAAGCAATTGGAACTTTTAGATTATTGTTAAGAACTGGTTTTTATTTGGATTTAAATGAAACTTTTGTTGCAGCTTCTTTTAGATGGAATTTGATTTTTGTTTCTGTATTGGAAAAGTTTGGTTATTTTTGTTCAATTGGAAATGGAAAAGTTAGTCTCTCTTATAATTCAAAATTAGTTGGTTCTGATTCTTTATAGGTTACAATAATCCATAGTTACTTGATACAATTGCTTTGTCCAACGAATCCTTGCATGTTAACATGATTGGTAATAAGCATAAATTAATCGGCAAGAATTAAGTTGCATTGTGGCGCATGAGATTATGCAATATCTCCAAAAGGAGAATTGAGAAACTTATGTCCAATGATTTTCTCGATCCCCTTAATATTTCAAATTGTGAGGTCTGTGTGAATTGTATTAAGGGTAAACAAACAAATGTTAGGAGATTTTGAGCTAACAGAAAATCATATATCTTAGCACTAATACACATTAATATTGTGGACCATTCCCTACAGCTTCTTGGAATGGTTAACAATATATTATAACATTCATAGACTACTTCTCCAGATATGGCTACTTTTATCTCATTCATGAAAAAATCTTAATTACTGGATATAATTCAAAAATTATAAAGGAGAAGTTAAGAACCAACTTGAAAAAAGAATTAAAAGCATTAGATATGACCGTCGAGGTTAATACTACGGTATATTTGACGAATCAGGCGAACAACGTCTAGGCCTGTTTGCAAATTTCCTAGAGGAATGTGGTAGTATTCCAAAGTACACTGTGTCGGGTTCGCCCACTATGAATGTTGTCGTTGAAAGACAAACCAGAATTCTTAAAGATATGGTAAGGAGTATGATTAGTCATTCTACCTTGGCGAAATCACTCTGGGAAGAAGCATTAAAGACCGCAACATGTATACGGTAACACCCCATAGTTTTAACTAATATTTGCATTTTCGATTGAGCATATTTATAATGAGAATAGATTTTACTTTGCACTTCCTAAACGTTAATTTGACGATAAAGGAAAATTGCTTACTCTAGATTGTGTTAATATGTACAAAGAAATTTCATGGTGTTTTTCATTAATTGTTATTAAACACAATGGATTTATATAACATTTTGGGCAGTAAAACTTCCATATTATCTAACGATATTTAGTAGTTTGGGTAGCCACTTTTTTTCTTACTTATCCAAAGTTTATATATATTACTTTTGTGATTTGTTTTTCAATAACCTCTTCTCATATTTCATTCCTTCGTGCCAAAGAAAAACCATACTCTCTTTCCTTCTTATCACAACAAATACTACATGAAAACCATAAGAAATTTTCACTAAACCAACCAGCCAAACTAGTTCTTGGTGAATCTCATGTTGCTCCTCTTTTTTGTGGTAAGTAACTAAACCTATTTTTACACTAGACAACTATTATTATTTTCTTCATATCGTCTTGTATAGAGCTCCATTTTAAGTGATCCAAGCTTTGCTGGAATGATATTTCATAGCTCTATAACTCTTATTCAGGTTTTGCTTGCATTTACCCGATGAGGGATGATAAAGTATAGGGCAGGTATTGCCCACGTTCCCTGTTTTACAAATCCTTCCCGTACTACTGTTAGTATGTTTATCATAACTCTTTTCACGAAACTGATATTTGGGTGATTCAAGACCTCCCAAAACCCTAAGACATATATCTACAACTTTTATGAAGAACATAAAGTCTATTTCTTTCGTTTACAGCTTCAATACTTAGCCATAACACAAGATAGTGGTACTGTCCATAATTTTTGTTTCAAATATTTAGGGTGATTATCACAAATATCATGTTTAATTCGACATGCTGAAGTTCCTGAACTTATATAGATATTTGATTATGTATTTAAAGTATATAGACACTTTTAAAATCTAAGGGAAAGTATTTGAGGAAGTGGACAAATTTGGTTGATCTATGGTATAGACGATTCGAACGTCCTCAAGTTGTGGTTGAATTATTTTGTGGTAAAACACTAAGGTTTGTTTATGAACTCTGTACTCTTTTTTACTTGCTGGAATATTTTGAATTAACCTAAGATTTTGTTTCTCTTTCCCTAAATTTATATCGTTGTACTCGTGTTATATCAAGTATTGTAAGATATTCTCTAAATCGCCCCCTTGACTATTAAACTTGTCCGTGTTAAGTGCGAATTAGAAAGCTATTTTTAATATTGTTCTTGATTCTCTTGACTATTGGGTTTCCACCCTACTTGATTTGGGTCTTCAGTCCATCTTGATATCTGATTATGCTTAATGTGATGACATGACGTACATATTGGACGAAAATGGATATTTTGTAAACTCTCTTGGATTGATAGTATACGCTTTCTTGACACTTTAATCTTGAGCCTTGTTATTGATATTTGAAAACACTTCAAGGTTTGATATTCAATACTTTTGATATATTTATTTAATTATTTTAAACTTATTTTTAATTTGATCTACCTATGACCGAAAAGGGGAATTGGAGAATTAATGGCTCCAAGATCAAAGTTTATACACCGCTAAGCTTTATGCTTAGCGATAGTTCTTTTCTATCGTAGGTAATGTACGGGATGAGATTTGAAGATAGCCATATGAAGTAATCTTTTTGGGAGCTTTTATGGAGATCACATTTACATATACTTCTAGGTTTTGTATAGTTTTGGGTCTTGTACATGATCTATATATCATACTTATGTATGTAATTTTGGTGGCTTGTTGGATCTCAAGACCATAAGCTTGTAACATGAATTTTGTGACTTGTTTTTTTGTTTTAGAGTGAGTTAATAACCCAAGTCTTGTAATATGCTAAATTTACACTTGGTCTTGTAAATATATACAAAAGAGAAGACCAGTTTTTCTTTTACACTTGCTAGCTTGAAATTCATGTACAATATAAGCCACAGTAATGTTGAACAAAGTATAATTTCATTAGGAAGTTGCTTTAACGTGTTGATTATTCAAGAAGGGTTGTATCACATTATCTTGATACTTTGATATTGTATTTCATTTAAGAAATTTACGAAGGGTATTTGTAACGACCCGATCGGTCATTTTGAGAATTAGCATCATGTTCGGTGTCTTAAGGTATCAAGTAGCTACGTGTTATGTATTATGACTTGCGTGTGTGGTCGAATTTGATTTTTCTGATGATTCAAGATTGATTTGGAAGAATAATTCTTGTTTTAGAAGTTTAAGTAAAAAAGAGTTGAACGGAATTTGACTTTTGTGAAGACGACTCCGGAATGGTATTTTGATGATTCCAATAGCTTCATATAGTGATTTATGACTTAGGCGTGTGTCCGGATTTGGATTTGGAGGTCTGTAGGTTGATTTGATGCATTTGGCAAAAAATGGAAAGTTGAAGGTTTGAAAAGTTGAGAGGTTTGACTGGGAGTTGACTTTATTGATATCGGGTTCGGACATCGATTACGGGAGTTGGTATAGCTATGTAATGTCATTTGGAACTTGCATGCAAAATTTAACGTCATTCCAGATTGATTTGATATGATTCGACACGTGTTGTAGAAGTTGATAGTTCATAAGTTTATTAAGTTCGATTTGAGGTGCGATTCATAGTTTCGATGTTGTCTGATGTGATTTGAGGCCTTGAGAAGGTCCGCATTATGTTATGGAACTTGTTGGTTTCCATGTTTTTGGGCAAGTCTAATTCTGGTGCGTCGCACCTGCACATTTTGGAGTGCAGGTGCGGGGCCGCTTCTATGCATTTTCCGTCGCTTTGGCGACGTTGAGGCCTGGGCAGGAGCTTCGCTTTTGTAGATTTAGGCGCGTAGGAGTGATGGTCTCTTCTACGGCTTAGTGATCGTAGATGTGCAGGATTTCGCTTATGCGGTTCATTTGGGCACTTCTACGGTGTCGCAGGTGCGACCACTTTTGTGCAGGCGCAAGGTTTGGTCTGGTTAGTGAAAACTGCAGGTGTAGATGATGGCTCGCAAAAGTGAGTGTGCAGGTGCACATTTTGGTCCGCAGAAGTGGAAGTGCTTGTGTGGTTTGGTTGCTGTTATGCAAACTATAAGGGTGGCATTTCACCGTTGTTGTTATGCGGGGCATAAGGGTGGCATCTCACTGTTGTTGAATGTATGGAGTGATACGGGTGGCTATTGTGTTATTGTCCGAGCGGAGCAATAATGGTGGATATTATAAAGAGTGATACGGATAGATAATGATATTGTCAGGGCGGAATGATACGGGCGGCTATCGGAGAGATAAGGGTGGCAATTTCAGGGATGATATGTGATGGCTTGGGGATATTGTGTTGGTGATTTTCATGTGATGGTGTATTTTTCCTTATCTATGTCATACACCTCACGTGACTTGTTTTGTTTCTTCGATGAGCTACTCGATGCCTTTCATATTACTTATTGACATGGGCTGCAGTAGTATGCTCGTACAAGCATACATCGTAGCATACCACTTATACTAGTTTAGGAGTATGAAACTTGATATTTATTGATCATGTCCATGTGTTCTTGTATTGTCTGTTTTCATATTGATATTGTCTGTGATCATGCCGGGTGGATTGAGATATCGATACGTGAGTTGTTCGTGCGGTTGTGATTTGAAATGTGGGCACAAGTTGCCGTGAGCATAGGATGGTGGCTTGAGACCCGAGATTTCTGATTATGAGATAAGGTAGCACAGAGTGATTTTGTTGTGAAACTTGTGTTAGAACAACTTGATTAATTGGTTGTCCTATGTGTTCCTTATTTGGTTTTAATGAAACTTTACGGTGTTCTTATTGCTTTACTGCTTATAGCACTTGTTGATTCTTGTTGCAAGTTACTGATTTCGATTTTCCATTATAAACTTTATACTTCTATACTGCACAGGTTTTTTATCTAGTGAGTGTCTTGACTTGTACCTCGTCACTACTCCACCGAGGTTAGTCTTGATACTTACTGGGTACCGACCGTGGTATACTCATACTACACATCTGCACATTTTTCTGCAGAGCCAGGTATCAGAGATATAGGACCCAGGCAGAGTTATCTTGTTGATCACGATTATTTGAGGTAGAGTTGCTTGGTCGTCACAGTCCCTCAGAGTCCTTTCCTTACATTGTACTGTCAGTTTGTCATCTGAACAATATTATATTTTGATCCTTGAGATCATTCCATAAATTCAGCTAGAGTTCGTGACTCTGTATTACTAGTATTAGGAGGTTGTTATGATTATTGTCACGTAGGCTTATTTCGCTCTTGTATCAGTATTCATATTAAACCACATTTCAAATTATCATTGTTAATAACTACCTTATTCGTTATAGTAATCAGCATTAACTAGTCTTAGAGACTAGGTGCCATCACGACATCCTACAGAGGGAGTTTGGGGTCTTAACAGTTTGGTGTCATAGCTCTAGGTTCATAGGTGTTATGAGTCATGAGAAAATTTAGTGGTGTCTTGCGGATCAGTACGGAGACGTCTGTACTTATCTTCAAGAGGCTACAAAACAATTAGGAAAAGAAAATTCACTTCTTTTATTCTTGTCGTGCGATTTTGTTGATTTCGAAATTTGAGCCTTTGTACTTTTATTCTCTCACAGATGGTGAGGACACGTGCTACCGAATCAGCTAAGCAGACACCCACGCCCCATGCCGGAGCCACAAGAGACTGGGGCCGAGGTAGAGGTCGAGGAGGGACACGCGCCATAGCTATAGCACTTGTTAGAGTAGCAGTTGAGGAGCCGCCAGCAGCTCCGGTTGGGGGACAAGAACCAGAGGCGCCTGTTGTTACCCCCGTACTTCAGGAGATTTTAGCGCAATTCCTGAGCATGTTTTGTACATTGGCCCATGCGGTATTGATCTCCGTTGTACCAGCTACTTCGCAGATTGGGGGAGGAGCTCAGACTCTCACTGCCAGTACTCCAGAGCAGCGGGCTCACATTGGTCAGGTTTCGGGTGTGGTGCCGGTATAGCCTGCTATTCCGGTTTATCCTGAGGTCAAGCCAGGGGAATCAAAGGAGGAGCGGAAGTGGCTTGAGAGGTTCAAGAGGTATAGTCCACCTACTTTAAGTGGCACAACTATCGAGGATTCACATGGACTTCTAGAGAAGTATCACCGTATTCTCTGCACCATGGGTATTGTGGAGGTGAGCGAAGTTGCTTTTACTACATTTCAGTTGTCGGGAGTAGCGTATTAGTGATGACAGGTTTATGAGGAGGGTAGACCAGCAGATGCAGCACCACCCACTTGGGCTCAATTTTCATAGATGTTCTTGAGGGAGTTTGTTCCCTAGACCCTCCAGGATGCGTGGCGTACAGAGTTTGAGCAGCTGCATCAGGGCACCATGACAGTGTCAGAGTATGCCATCTGGTTGAGTGAGTTATCCCTTCATGCACCTACTTTGGTTCCTATAGTTAGAGAGCGAGTTCACAGATTTATTGAGGGGCTTAGTTATGATCTTAGATTTTGCATGGCTCAGGAGTTGTAGATTGATACTCCATTTCAGCAGGTGATGGAGCTTGCCAGGATGTTAGAGTGTATTCGGGGTGAGGAGAGGGAGGATAAGGAGACCAACAGCTCTCAAAGGTTTGGAGTGTTCGGTGGATTCTACTCTCCAGCTATGACCCATCATGGCGGAGGCTCGGGCAGTCGGCCAGTCCAGTTCGCATTTCAGACTACTTGTGGTGCTCCAGTTAGTCAGGGAACTCATGTGGGGTAGTCATCTTTTAGTGCACCACCGGCACGAGGTTCCTACATTGGTTATGTCAATTATCTGGCACAGACTCAGTACGAGCAGTCACGCCCACAGAGGGGTTGTTATGAGTGTGGTGATACTAGGCACATCATGAGAGATTGTCTTAGACTCGGGAAGGGTAGATTTCATCAGAGCACGCAGGCTATAGGCTTCATTCTAGTTGCTACTCTACCTGCACATCCAGTTAGGGGTGGAGAACAGGCGGGTAGAGGGGGAGGCCCGACGTGTTGATATGCTTTCTATGGTAGGGCAGAGGCCGTTGCACCAGATGGTGTGGTTACAGGTATGGTTTCGATCTATTATATAGGAGCATCATTCTTATTTTGATTCAGTTCTGCTTATCGAGGTGAGTCCTCCTATGGTGCTGCACATATGGGTGAGTTTCATGATTTTGTACTCTACTTGTGTGTTTACCCCTGTTAGGAGATTCTATAGTGGTAGCCCATGTCTATCATTTTGTTTTGTTCACTATTGAGAGATATGAGACTAGAAGTGACTTTCTGTTACTCATTACGGTGGGGTTTGATATGATTTTTGGATGGTTTGGTTAAAATTTGTGATTTAGATGTTCTACCGGTATGGGGAGTTCGTTACGTGTTGTGATTTTGTTTTGCGAAATTGAATTACTGGAAGGTTTCGGTTGGTATGATATGTATCCTAATTGTGATATACAGTTGAGGATAGGATCCTCGTGTTTTCATATGGTTTGATACGTTTGAACCGGGTTGCGTGCTGCGGTGGATTTATATTAGGATGAGATGATCGTGATTAGGTCATATGTTTTGATTCTCCCTTGTGGAATTGATTTGTAGTATGATAATGATAGGAAGTTGTGTCTGTCAGTCTTGTTTCATGATTCTCTCATGTGATTCTCTTTCAATATTCAGTCATATTCGCGTTGTGGTAATTGGGTTATAGATTGTGAGGTCTGTGCCTAGGTAGCATTGGGTGTGACTTGTTGATTTGAGCGAATGGTCATGGGATCTTCATGTTTCTTACATCATTGTCAGTGTTGTGAAGGTTTGGAACAAATTTCTTGCTGATATGAGGTTAATTGCCAGTGTTGGATTTGATTATGGGCAGCTATGGTAGTCAGAGATGATGTTATGGGCATATGTGTGATGTGTTACGTCGTGTGGTTATACCTTGTGGGTGTAGGCATGAGTTGTTGCAGCTAGTTGAGGCGGATACCGTGTGTTTGATGTGGGAATTAGGTCTTTGGGAAATAATCGGATGGTGAAAACAATTTTGTTCTAAGGTTTATCAGTGTGGGTGGAAGGAATAACCTTCAGTTGAGATGGTGTTGTTGGGCCTATGTGGATTGGGGTGACATGGGATCACCCGCGAGTATATGTATGGTGAGTTCATTAAGTTATTTGATGGCTTCGGAATGGTTCATGGCTCATTCGAGGGCGAACGTTTGTTTAAGAGGGGAGAATGTAACGACCCGACCATTCATTTTGAGAATAACATCTTGTTCATTGGCTTAAGGTCTCGAGTAGCTTCTTATTATGTATTATGACTTGCGTGTGTCATCGAGTTTGGTTTTTCGAATGATTCGGGATTGATTTGGAAGAACAATTCTAGTTTTAGAAATTTAAGTGAAAAGAGTTGACCGGAGTTCGACTTTTGTGAAGACGACTACGGAATGGTGTTTTGATGCTTCCAATAGCTTCATATGGTGATTTTGGACGTAGGTGTATGTCCGGATTAGGATTGGGCGGTCCGTAGGTTGATTTGATGTATTTTGGCGAAAAATGGGAAGTTGAAGGTTTGGAAGGTTGAGAGGTTTGACCGTGAGTTGACTTTATTGATATCGGGTTCGGACTTCGATTGCAAGAGTTGGTATAGCTCTGTTGTGTCATTTGAAACTTGCATGCAAAAGCGGAAGTGCTGGGCAGAATGGTTATAATTCGTGGGTTTTCCCATTTTTATCATATCTTGAGTTATAGACCCCGTTTTGGGTGATTTTGGAGGGGTTCTTCACGAATTGGATTGGGGTAAGTGTTCTTTATCCTGATTTGATTTTTCATGATTCCATATTTGTTTTAACATTAAATTAGTGATTTGAATGGGAAATAATTAGAATTTTTGTAAAAACATTCAAAAATTTAAAACGAGGATTTGAAGGTCGATTAAATGTCAGAATTGGATAATTTTGGTATGGTTGGACTCGTATGGGAATAGATGTTCGGATTTTATGAATTTTGTCGGGTTCTAAGGTGCAGGCCAGGGGTTGACTTTTTAGTTTTCATTAAACATCAAAGCTTTATTATCCGGAATTGTTTCATATGGTTTTATTTATGATATTACATTATTTTGGCTAGAATTGAGCCATCCGGAGGTTGTTTCACACGAGAAGGTCAATTTAGAGTATCGGTTTAGCTTCTTTGAGGTATGTATCTTGCCTAACTTTGTATGGAATAAACTACCCGTTAGGATTTGAGTTGTTTGTGCTATTTATGTCATGTGAAGGTCATGCACGCGAGGTGACGAGTACGTACTCGAGCTTATATGTGGAAAGTGACCGATTTAGATTTTTAGGCTTCTTTCATGTACCCATTTTGAATTGTTAGCACAAGTTATATCTTTTATTTGTCATGTCTACTATTACATGCTTTATTTGAAGTTGTTGTTATATGTCATATTCTTTACTTGTCGAGTTTGCTCTTATATGTTTTATTTGAAGTTGTTATCACTTTATCATTATGTGATTTCTTTTATTGTGCAGTTACTCTTAGATGAAATTGTTGTTACATAATATCCTTTTGTTTCCAGTTTATTCTCATGCATTTAGATGTAGTACTAGTTCGTGCCATCTCTTTCATTGCTAGCCTATTCATACACTAGAATCCGAAGTTGCCATTTCATAGATATACTTTCACTATTGAGTTATCCTTATACAATTAATTGGAATTGAGGTTATAGAAACCCATTAATTTATTTTAATTGAAGTTGTGTTTAAAGGGGGTGTTGTTCCTTGTTGAGTTACTTTCCGTTTATTTTGTTGTTACTGAGATTCTATACACATTGTGTTGAGCCGTGGGCTATTTGTTGTGGAAATATTGATATTGTTGGACCTTTGAAAAGGTTGTGTTCTATGGGCACTTGTGATATGAATTGATATGTCGTGTTGTTGTGATGTTAGCACATGTGAATTGTTGTGTGGTTTGGTTTCTATTATGCAGAGTATAAGGGTGGCATTTCACCATTGTTATGCGGGGCATAAGGGTGACATCTCATAGTTGTTGAATGTACGGAGTGATACGGGTGGATATCATGTTATTGTCCGGGCAGAGCAATAAGGGTGACTATTATACAGAGCGATAAGGGTGGCTATCAGAATGATATGGGTGGCTAATAATATTGTCAGGGCAGAGTGATATGGGTGGCTATCGGAGATCTAAGGTTGGCAATGTCAGGGATGATGTGTGATGGATTGGGGACATTGTGTTGGTGATTTTCGTGTGATGGTGTGTTTTTCCTTGTGTATGTCATACACATTACGTGACTTGTCATACACATTACATGACTTGTTTTGTTTCTATGATGAGCTACTCGATGTATTTGATATTACTTGTTGACTTGGGCTAGTACACTCGCGCAAGCATACACCATAGCATGCCACTTATACTAGCTCGGGAGTATGAAACTTGACCTTTATTGATCATGTCCATGTGTTCTTGTATTATCCGTTTTCATGTTGCTATTGAGCATGTGACCATGTTAGGAGGATTGTGATTGTGATCCTGTGACCATGCCTGATGGATTGTGATTGTGAGCCTGTGACCATGCCGGGTGGATTGTGATTGTGAGCAGTGACCACGCTAGGCGGATTGTGAATGTGAGCATGTGATCATGCCGGGTAGTTTGAGATATTGGCACGTGAGTTGTCCGTGCTGTTGTGATTTGATATGTGGGCACAAGGTGTCGTGAGCATAAATTGGTTGGTTGAGACTCGAGATTTGTGATTATGAGATGAGGTATTACAGTGTTCTTATTGCATTACTATTTATATCACTTGTTGATTCTTGTTGCCGGTTACTGATTTATGTTTTCCATTATTAGCTTTATATTTCTATACTGTACATGTTATTTGTCTAGTGTGTGTCTTGACTTATACCTCGTCACTACTCCACCGAAATTAGTCTTGATACCTACTAGGTACCGACTGTGGTGTACTCATACTACACTTCTGCATATTTTTGTGCAGAGCCAGGTATCGGAGATATCGGACCTCTGCAAAGTTAACTTGTTGATCGCGAGGATTCAAGGTAAAGCTGCTTGGTCGTCGCAGTCCCTTGGAGTATTTTTCTTACATTATACTGTCAATTTGTCATTTGGACAATATTGTATTTTGATCCTTGAGATCATTCTATGTATTCAACTAGAGTTCATGACTCTGTATTACCAGTTTTGAGAGGTTGTTATGATTATTGTCGCGTAGGCTCATTTCGCTCTTGTATCAGTAATCATATTAAACTCTGTTTCAAATTATCATTATTAATAACTGGCTTAATTTTTATATTAATCGGCTTACCTAGTATTAGAGACTACGTGTCATCACGATATCCTACGGAGGGAGTTTGAGGTCGTGACTTCAAAAACAAAAATATTGCACTTGAAACCTTTATCGCCTGGACCTATTTTAGCTACTAAACTATTATGAATGTCTTTTTAGATTAATATCTTCTGAATGTTGTAAGTAGTAAATTTACTTTATTTCATATGTAGTACTCTTCCAAAGGGGTTGCTACATATTCTTAATAGGGTTCCGACTAAAGTGATTGTTAAGAACCCTTGTGAGATTTGGACAGGCAAGAAGCATAGATTAAAGCATTTGCATATTTGGGGATGTCCAGATGAGGCAAGGCCCTCTAGGCCAAATAAAAAGAAACTGGACTCTAGGGGTTATAAGATTTATGATCCCACTACTAAGGCTATATTTTAGATAAATAATGCAAGGTTCTTTCAGGATGTTGAGTTTGCGGGAGGAGAAAGAGTTAAGGACGTTATCTTTAAAGAGGAACATGTTGAAATTCCTCTAGTTGCAATTGATAATGCTTAGGAATAGCTTCCCACAAATGACATTGTTCATAAAGCAAATTCGGATCAAGACAATGTCATTCATCCACCTGTTCAAGAACTTGTTCCAGAAGAACAAACTCTACAGCCTCAAGAACCAATGCTATTAAGAAGATCCACTAGAGAGAAGAGATATGCAATTATAGATGATTACATCGTGT